>NW_025999977.1:33281308-33319686 GCF_001458135.2 Marmota marmota marmota
GAGGGAGGGAGAGAGAGAGAGAGAGAGAGAGAGAGAGAGAGAGAGAGAGAGAGAGAGATCTGCTTGCCATATAACAAAGGATGAGAGAGGGAGAGATATATAGAGAGATATAGAGAGATAGATCGAGATAAGGATAGAGATAGATATCTACTTTCCAGGGACAAAATATAACCCCCAAGGTATACCTCCAGTCATTTCCCTCCTCCAGCCACAACTTACCTGCCTACAGTTATCACCCAGTTAATCTCTGTCAGTGGATGAAGCCATTGATTAGGTCACACCTGTCATAACTTAATCATGTCACTCTGAATATTCTCTCATTTTTTTAAACTCTTGTTTTTAGATATACTTGAAATTAGGGTGTATTTTGACATATGATGCATACATGCGTGCAACCAATTATGATTTTGGTCCCATTCTTTGGTTACACTGATTGTGTATTAATATATGACCATAGCACAGTTACGTCCAATTCATTCTCCTGTCTTTCTATTCCCATCCTCTCTCCTTTTTCTTCTTCTCATTTGTCTAACCCAATGAACTTCTATACTTCCCCTCTCTACCCTCCCTTGTTATGGTTTAGCATCCAGATATCAGAGAGAACATTTGGCCTTTGGCTTTTTGGGAACTGGCTTATTTCATTTAGCATATTCTCTAGTTCCATTCATTTACTGTCAAATACCATAATTCTATTCTTCTTTATAGCTGAGTAATATCCTATTGTGTATATATACATTTTCTTTATCCATTTATATATTTAAGGGCATCTAGGTTGGTTCCATAGCTTGGCTATTGTGAATCGAGCTGCTGTAAACTGGAAGACCTAAGAAAATGGAAAGACCTCCCATGTTCTTGGATAGGAAGAATTAACATTGTCAAAATAGCCACACTACTCAAAGCACTATACAGATTTCCTGCAATTCCCATTGAAATTCCAATGGTGTTCTTCATAGAAATAAAAAAAGTAGTCATGAAATTTGTTTGGAAAAATAAAAGGCCCAGAATAGCCAAAAAAATTTCTTAGTGAGAAAAGTGAAGCAGGAGGCATCACAACACCAGAACTTAAATTATACTACAGAGCTATAATAACAAAACTAATATGGTATTGGCCCCAAAATAGAATTAAAGACCAATGAACAAAATAGAAGACACATAGACATATCCACATAAATACTGTTATCTCATCATATTAGACAACTGTGTCAAAACATACATAGGAGATAAGATAGCCTCTTCAACAAATGTTTCTGGGAAAACTGAAAATCTATATGTAGTAGATTGAAATTGAACTCCTATATCTCACCCTGCAGAAAACTCAACTCAAAGTGTATTAAGGACCCTGGCATTAGACCAGAGACCCTGTGCCTAATAGAAGAAAAAGTAGGCCCAACTCTCCATCATGTCATCTTAGGAACAACTTTCCTCAATAAGACTCCTAAAACATAAGAAGTAAAATAAAAAGTCAATAAATTTGATGTCATCAAACTGAAAAGCTTCCACACAGCAAAGAAAACAATCAAGAACATAAACAGAGAATCTACAGAATGGGAGAAAATCTTGGCCACATGTACATATCTCAGATAAAGCATTAATCTCCAGGTTATACAAAGAACTCAAAGAAACTTAACACCAAAACAAACAAATGAAAGAAACAACAATGACAACAAATAACCCAATCAATAAACGGGCAAAGGAACTGAACAGACACTTCACAGGAGAAGAAATACAAATGGTCAAAAAATATATGAAAAGAATGTTCAACTCTGAACATTCTTGCACTCTCTCACACATAAGCTTGCAGGGGGACACCTCATATCTAAACCATAACCTTAGTGTCTCTGAAAGGAAAAAATGATGTTTGTTTTACTGACATATTGATATCATTTAGACTGATTGTAACATTGCCAAATTATTGGATTGAGTTGCTGCAAAGTAAATTTCATTTTCTCTGCAAAGCTAATTTAAAACAAGCAACACAAACAAAATCCACAAAACAAAATTTGTTCTTATGCAGCTATTTTCATTGTGAATTTTCTAAGTTTTGGTAACTGAGCGTGGATGGCTATGAGAAAAACATGAACTAGAAGAAGGGTGGTGTGGTGGGCAGTAGAGATAGCAGAAAGTACGAGATGGATTGACTCAGGATGAGAAAACATTCCTAGTGGACACACGGTGTAATGTTTCTCTTCATGGTTTAATCTCAGCAGGATGAGAGCGGCCTTCAGTTGCCTCAACATAAACTTATTAGAATATTCAGTACTGTGTGGCACTGAGTAGAAAGGACACAAGCGTTGACTTCAGAAAACCCAAATTGAGCCCGGTGCAGTGGTGCATGCCTGTAATCTCAGCGGCTTGGGAGGCTAAGGCAGGAGGATTGCAGGTTCAAAGCCAGCCTCAGTAACTTAGTGAGGCCCTAAGAAACTCAGTGAGACCCTGTCTCTAAATAAAATACAGAAAAGGACTGGAGATGTGGCTCAGTAGTTAAGTGCCCCTCAGTTCAATAATCCACAATACTTAAAAAAAAAAAAGATCCAAATTGAATCTATATTCTGTCATTTACCAGCTGACAGACCTTAGGGATTTCTTTCTTCCTTTTGCTCTTCTCTTCTTCCATTTTCATCTCCCTCACTCCGTTATTCTCTCTTTCTTTGTTTCTTTCCCTATTTCTTTTTCTTGATTATATACTTTCCTTAGATTTTTGGAAATCAGTAGGAAGAATAAGCACCAAAATAGTACAATGAAATTCTCTATCCTGGTATATTTTGGTTCTTTCCTCAACTGTAAATTTGTCTCACGTCTATCCAGCTTTAGGATCCTATGTTCAAACTGTACCTAGATCTCTGTTATTCCATTTTTGCATAACAGAGAGAGAGGGGGAGAGAAAGAGAAATTTGTTGAATTAATTATGTATGAATATGTGAGTGTGTGAGTTTGTATGTGTTTTCTGGGTCACATGTCAAAGTCAAAAGTTCACCGGATGCTGTCCTCCATAGGGTATCCATCTGTGCTTGCTGGTTTATGAGACATCTCAAGATAGGAAATGGGTACTCGGCAGTATATGCTAACATGGAATTAAATAATGGAGCTGCTCAGAAATCTCTGTGGTTCCAATTGCTTAACAAAATATTGTTAAATCTATAATAACAAAGGCACAAGAGATTATCCTTTGTTCTTAACTAAATTATGTATACGTACAGACACACACACACACACACACATGCACACACACACACAAGCCTGCACACACACTTTCATAAAGCCTGGCTAAAAAAATGAAGGAAGAGAAAACTTTACATTGTTAATAATTACTCATGAAGCCTCAAAGTCTAAGATTTAATGTTATAGACTTGTCAGCAGGTGCTCTGTTAATGCTGAGCTGAACAATGTTCTACCAAATCTTGCTGTGCCCTTTGGAAAAAAGCCCACAACAATAAAGGAAAGTAAAATTAACTAATAAGACACCTCAGGGGTACATTTTTAGAATTGGAATCTTAGCATTTTCTATTTTTTCCCTGTCAGAGATTATTCTTTGTACAAAGCAAAGAATTCACCAAGTGACACACGCTTTCTAAAGCTCCCTTGTGCTCCCTCAGGTATTAAAATGTGGACTTGAAGCCAGACTATTGGACTCAATGAAATAATATTATCTATTCTTTTTACTAAAATGTATAAAAAGTTAAATTTTGAATTCGACAGCCTGTTGTCATCTCAGACTCAACATAGCTATTCTCAAATAAGTAACCTCTTTCTTTTTCTGTTTTTTGAAAATTCTTTTCCTTAGGAAACATGTGATGATTATATTCATTTCACTTAGGATGCAGAGAAAAGCAGTTCTAAAAGAATATTCACTTTAAAAATATTGACTGTGTTTGAAGAACTTTCCTTTACTTTTGTGATACTTTATGATTATTGGCAAAGAGAAGGCCTTCCACTGTGAAAGATGACTGATTCATTCTATGGGAGAATCTTTAAATTTAGTCCTAACTCAGTGTCTTTGAGAATTCTTCTACTGAGAATGTCACCAAATAAGAAAATGAGAGAATGGAATTCTATGGCATCATTGTTATTTTGACATCTAGAATATAGATGAATAAGAATTAAAAATATATAAACAACCATCTCATTTTGAGCTAATCCATAACACCCTGCTCAATGTTAAGTGTTGTAAAGTTTTTACTTAAAAAAGTGTAGGGATTTTATTGCTTGACTTAGTACATGAGGACTTTACAATTTATAAGACACCCAGGAAAGGGAAGAATCTTACTCCTTGGGACACAGGCACCTTCATTCTCTTCCTCACCACGACCCACACAGTGCTTCACAGGCAGCATCTGTAGCTGGATTGAGGAGCTCACCTGCACAAAAGCAGAACTCCATACAACACGCAGGACTTTCATTATGGCCTGCATCTGGAATGATCCCAAAGGCTCATGTATTGAAGGCCTGATCTCCAATGCAGCAATGTTCAGAGGTGGGTCTTTGAGGAGTGTTTAGATCATGAGAGTTCTGATTTCATTAAGGTATTAATCCATTGAAAGATTCCCATCTGAATGAACTCTTGGGGTGGTAAAAACTATGGGATGTGGGACACATTTGAAGGGTAGGTCTTTGGGAGAATGTCCTGGGAGAACATAATTTTTTTCCAGCTTGTTCTCTCCCTGCACTTCCACACATACTTCTCTCTCTCTCTCTCTCTCTCTCTCTCTCTCTCTCTCTCTCTCTCTCTGCTTCCCAGCTGCCATGAGCTGAGCAGATTTCCTCTGCCATACCCTTCCACCATCATGTTCTCCCTCTCCTCAAGCTCAGAGCAATGAAACTAGTCAGCCAGTCAACCATGGACAGAGTATCCTCTGAAACCGTGAGCCAAAATAAATAATTGCCCCTCTAAGCTGTTTTTCTAAAGCATTTTATTCCAGTGGCAAAAAGCTGACTAACACAACCATTTACTATTTCTCCTCAAATTACTGTGTGTGTGTGTGTGTGTGTGTGTGTATGCATGCGAAGATGACTACAGCAAGTTTTCAGTTTCTCTTGTCAGTGGGAGGTGTAACCTGGAAAACGGGTGGCAGCTTGATAGTGTTTCTTTTCAGAGAGAAAGTAGAGAAAAAAAATTTGTATTATTTCATTGGATAACTTATGTTAGGAACACAACTCAGAAGAAAAATTAGTTAATTGGACTTCTTCTCTCCAGTTCCCTTTAATCCTAGATAAGCATATTTGCACTTAAATAACATCCTTTCTTGCTGTAGAAACACTTGGAGTAACTCTCTGAGCATGGCAGAAGGGTGTGTGAGAGAGGTGATGCTGTTTTATGATATTCCTACCAACATTTGGGAAGTGGGAGAGATGAGGAAATAAGATCATCTATGTAGTGTGATTATAAAAGATGCATGAAAATTGAACTGTTATAAAGAGACACTATCAAAACCATCTGCAGATGAATAAGTAGTATATAATGGATTCCGTTAGAAAGCTTGCTTTGAGATTATCTATAGGAAAAGGTAGGAAACAAGGAGTGTGCCCTGGTATGTTACTGTATTTGGAGGTGAAATAGGGGAAAATACTTCTGCAAGGAGATTGCCTAAGACATTTGCAGTGGAAACAAATGTAAAATTTATACTAATTCTAAAATTAAAATAAGGATAATTAAAAGATGTTTTGTGCTAATATGTGAGAGCTTGGTATAGATCCCCTGACCACTGGGGATAAATGATATAGCTTTTAAACTTTTTAGGGGCATTTTGGTCAAAATACTTGAGAAGAGTGCTACTTTTTCTAAGAGAAACTATTTTCTATTTTTACAGCAAAGGTCAGCTACTACCTTTAGTCAATATTCTTGGCTTCACTAGGTCATCTAAATCACAAGAATGGAAAGGTTTCTCAAAAATAGAGATGAAAAGGGTGTTGCCTTTTTTGAATTTTTTTCTCTCTTCAACTATTGCTTTATATATTTTATTGTTAATTTCTAGATCATTTATAGAGAAAACAAGAAGTTTCTGTCTCTGAAAAATTCAAAATGTTAAATAAAATAGGACCTTATGTATATGTACATACAAAATTAATTAATTTTAATTAAATTTGGTAAGTTAATTTAATAAATTTTTAAAAATCCATAAATCCTATTGTGTCAGGATGCTGTATGTACTGTTCTGTTTCTACTACTAAGGAGCCATAGCTTCCCATTAAAATTATTCTGCTTCTTATTAAAATGTAATAATTCCCACAGATAATTTTTAGTGTATCCTGACACTAATAATGGATTTATCATCAGAAATGATAATAATCATTCAGATGATTAAGATTCACCCAAAAAATGGATATAGCAGTCCTGCAAAACTGGAAATTAATGAGAAAAGACAGCAAGATCCAGAAAACACACGTCCAAGAATCTCCCAGCCTATAGGAAACAGAGCATAGACATATGGCCTGATAGTTGTCCTAGGAGTTTGTAGCTGAACCAGAATACAAGATTGAGATGATGAGTGTTTCAAACTCATTAGTGATATTTTAGGTTTCTGTGCTCATATTAAGTGCTTGAAAGAAGCACCCAGTCCAGTGCTAAAGAAAATATAGAAGATCCATTGACAAACATTCTCTGCTTGAACAAATTTTTCTGTGACTCCTGATGCTTCTCTCTGGTCCATTTGTGTAGTTTTTTTTACAAAATCCAGTTTTAGCAAGAAAACTTGATAAGTCAGTTTGGCAAGACATCCCCCACCATGGTCCTTGAATTGCAATAACCCCTGATAGCTGATCAGGTTTTCTATATCCTAGATGATGTATGATCGCCTTGGCTTATCTTCAGCAAGAATCTTGTTAAGTCTGTTTAGCCCAAAGAATCTTGTTAGGTATATTTAGCCCAAATCCCCCTTACCCTTGATCTTTCCTCTTAGTAATTTTTCATTCACTGACCCCCACCTTGTTCTTGAGTTGTAAATTTCCACTTGCACATGTTATATTTGGAGTTAAGCAGAGACCTTGGCATATATATTAAGCTGTTGATCAGTGTTCAGTATTAATACTCTAAAAACAGCAGAATAGTCTTAGTATTTTTTTAATTTGTATTCAAATACTAATTGTTTTAGTCTGCTTTTTCATTGCAGTAACTAAAAGATCTGACCAGAACAATGGTAGAAGAGGAAAATTTTATTTGAGGGCTTATGGTTTCCAAGGTCTTAGTCCATAGAAGTCTGGCTCCATTTGTTGGGGCTCAAGATGAACATCACGGTGGGAGAGGGTGGCAGAGGGAAGTTCACATCTTGGTGACCAGGAAGCAAAGAGAGAGAGAGTTTCTACTTTCCAGATACAAAATATATACCCCAAAGCCACAATCCCAAGTTACATCACTGACAGCCACTTTAGTTACCACTCAGTTAATCCCTATCAGGGGATTAATTCACTGATTGGATTGCCATCTCACATCCCAATCATTTCTCCTCTGAACCTTCTTCTGTTGTCTCACACGTGGGCTTTTGGATGCCATTTCACATCCAAACCATAACACTTATAGAACCAACTTTTAACCCACCTTGTTATGGGAAACGATGACAGATATTTTAGAATTCACAGATGATATATTCAACATAGGTGCTCAGCTATAATCCTGAGCACATATTAGCACATCATAGAAGGAGGAAATTGGAAATGTGTTGGAAAGAAAGAATGATTGAAAATCATTCTAAGCCAGTCTACAGTCTCACATCAACCTGACTGCATTTGTTTTAATTTTCCAGATGTTATGACTAAGGTGTTCTTTAATAGTGAAAATAAGTCTGATGAAATAATGTGCCCACGTCATGAAGAAGAAAGTCCAACTATTTAATATTTATTATATCACCTTCTGTTGGAACAGTAAAATGGGTGATTCTGAACTCCTATGGGGAACCTCCTATGGGGATGAGTAAAACATTACCCATCTCTGTAGGAGGTCCCCAACAGGCAGTAAAAAGCTCTCCACAGGAGATAAAAGAACTCTTGCAGAAACTAGACTACAATTTAAAAGGAGGAGCAGCATTTATTCAAAGCTAATCTCAAACTTCCAGCATTTTATTTTAGGTATCTGTCATCTGAAAAACAACAAAAACAGAAGTAAAACTATTTCATTTTCCTAAATAAAGCTGAATATTGAACAGTTACACAAAGTTCTAAGCAAGCAACTTTTTAAAGTCTGGCTTTGCAGATTTAAGTCTCCTGCATATTCAAAACCCGCTCAAATCTTCATCAAAATACACACACACACACACACACACACTCACTCACTCACGAGGATTTCACTAATTATCAATCCTAATGGTCACATTCTGAGGATATTCCAAATTGTTGTTGGTCTCTCTAATATCCAAAGGTTTCATGCCAGAAATGAAACACCTCAGGTTACTTATGCATTGCTTGGTTCTCATTGTACTAATGTCCTAAAACTACTGAAAAATTAATATTCCTTGAAATAGTAAATAAATGATTCTCTTCTATATGCTGAAATACATTTTGACATTGTCATAAATCAAGACTTAGATATGTAAGAACTTCATATTTACCCCAAAAGTAATGTTTGCAATTTTATTTCTCTTGAAAACTGACTGCATTCTAAGTTGTTCAAATGTGATAATAGTCAGTGAGACTCACCTGCTTATTACAAAAGTTACAACCATATTATAATATTATTTATGAAAGCAATTATAATAAAAAGGGTTACCATGATATCAAATTTGCTGCTTTTATCATCATAATCATCACCATCATATTTTTATTCTTATTGACATTCCCATGTCTTATTGGGTATTGGTCAGCTTATTAGACAATAAGAATAAAAATAAGAGAGTTGTAATTATTCATTTCCCAAGGGAAAACTAGGCTACAGTATTTGTCCCTAAGGAAATGTTCAGACAGATATTAATAGAATGATTTTCTCTTTCACAACTCAGGATTCAGATTTAATAATATAGTAGGTTGCCTGGAATCAACTATATTCTACGATACCACTGTTGAAAAGTCTTTGCAATGTATTAATGAACTAGCAGGAAAGACAGCTATTTATCAGGCCAAATGATTTACTGAACGTGGAAACCCAGATGGGGCTTTGGGTAAATTTTGTCACACTAAGACATTTGCTGATTTTTGGTTTGGGTTTTCATGGCCTCAGAGTACATAGCATGCCCAAGTTGGAGAATTTATTAAGAGTGTCTTAATCCATAAAACTGGAAATATAAAATCTACAAAATTTCTAGAAGAAGGAAAACAAAAATACACAGAGGAAAATGCAAATTTCAATCTAGGATATGAAAAGAACAAAAAGAAGAGAAGAAAAAAAATAAAAAACAGCCCCTGGGAAACTGGAACAAATGAGATGTCAGCACGTTTTGTGTCCAAATATACATTTATCACATGATGTTTAAAAATACTCAATGGAGGGAATTGACTGAAAGTGATAGAGTGCTAGTATATTCTGAACCCTTAAAAAAAAGCAACATAAAGCTCTAGAGGAAAGTAACTCAATTCTATAACTCAAAGGTAAAATTTTACTTATGGAAAATAAGCAGCTAACAGTAAAAAAAATATTAGTATGTAAAAGGGATGCATGTTAGAGAACCAACAGTACTTTATACTCCTGCCCCTGGATTTTAGGCTTTCTGCTTCTTCTCACCTTCCTACGTAAAGGGATCTATATAGCCAGGTCATCAGAATGCAACTAATCCTGGAATTTTCTTGACTGCTCTAAAGTGTATGGAGGAATTTCATGGCAAGACATTTCAGACAAGTTTCTTGATTTCAAGTAATAGCCCAAACTATTCTCCTCTGTCTGTGAGGTTGTTTAAATCCCTGGCCCCTCTTCCAGAACTTAGGCTTCAGCTCCTCTGATTCTGTTGTAGAGATCTATAAGGTCATACATCAGTCATCTTTTCCTCTTCACATTACTAGGCGGTTTTCATATATGAGTGGGTGCTGAGAGCCACGGCCGAGTCTGTATGGCCCCTGGCATTTTGCCAACAGTATTGATTGACAGGCGAGGCATTACTATCTGTCTCTGCTGCAACTTTTGAGTTCTCGCACTATTTTGGAGCTCTCGTGGGGATTTCCGGGGATTCCCCGAGAGTTCCCATTGGTCGGGGAAGTGCAGGAGGAGGGATTTCCGAGAGAGATATTTCCGGCTGGGGGTTTTCTGGAGAAGCCTCGTGGCGTTCGGGAGGATTCCCCGGGAGCTGTGTGAAGTGTTTTCCTGCAGTTTAAAAATAAAGTTTGTTCCTGCTTCAGTGGCTCGTGATTTGTGCCCAGCCAGACTGCGGCAAGTGGGTTCATCTTTTCATTCAATGCACCTTTTTTTTTTTAAATTTTTTAATACTTATTTATTAGTTTTCGGCGGACACAACATCTTTGTTTGTATGTGGTGCTGAGGATCGAACCCGGGCCGCACGCACGCCAGGCGAGCGCGCTACCGCTTGAGCCACATCCCCAGCCCCTCAATGCACCTTTTAAAAAAATTTAATACATTGAATGGGCTGAATGTTTTTGTCACTCTCCAAATTCAGATGTTGAAACCTTAATCCTCAATGTGATGATTTATCCAAACTGGCTAAGATGTACGTTATCCACATTTGATTAGCGTTTATAATAAAGGAAATATCCTGGTTACCCATTGCCTCATTAATACATGACCTTGTCCATTTAGTGATAAATAGGCAAAAAATAATAAAACTCAGCCTTGATCAAGGTGAAGTTAGAACTTGACTACCATCCTAATGGAAATATAAATTATACATTATATAATAATATACTAATATATGCATATTATTATATAATAATATATTTATATTAATATATATACTTCATAGAAATCATATTGGCATTGTGCTTTAAAAACAAGTTTACTCATATATTCCTAAATATCAAAATGTATGTTAAGGCTAGAATAAAATTGTAAAAGATTCATTTCCTGCTCATAGTCCAGACAGATTCCTCATTATATTGTGTTAAAACAAACTCCTGGCCAGCATGTGAAAACAAAATCAGCAGTAGTATCTTGGCACATAGCTATGTTGTTTATTATCCAATATTGGATAACTTACTACAGAATTAACTTATCTTGGTTTGAATATTCACAGATTCAATAAACATATGTGAAATCCTGCTATTTACCAAATTTATATTTCCAGTCCAGACCCCTTCCTTCAAATCCAGGCTTGTATGGTTTCTGCTTGTTGGCCTTCCACTATGAAAGTCTAATAAGCATCTCAACTTATGTCCTGTACCGATCCCTTTCCTTTCCCTAAATTCCAGTTTCTCAGGCTAAGATATTTGAATCATCCTTTATTCCCATCAGTCTCTCATGGTGTATGTTCGATGTGTTGGTAAATGTTGTTAGTCCCACTGTTTTCTGTTATTTACCTCCATTGCTACAGGACTTCTAGAAGCCACTAATATATCTCTCCTGGGTTAAAATAAAACTAAAACTGAACCTTTATCCATACTTGGCCCTACAGTTTAGTTTCATCACAAGATGTAAAGTGATAATCATAAAATGAGTTAAAACATTATTTCTTAGATCAACGCTCCTCACTGGTTCCCCATTGTCCTTAGTATAAAAGCCACTGTGCTTTCAGAATCCCACATGCCCTACATAATCTCTCTCACCCAATATATTTCTAGGATCATCACCAACGACTTTCCCTATGTTTATTACATTCAAAGCTACCTTTGCTTCCTCTATATTCCTTGAATATGCCAAACACAGACCTACTTATTCTATGACTGTCTTTTGTCAGAACCCTTTCTCTTTGACACTCACAAAATTTATTCCATCACATCTTCAAGTACCTGTTCAAATATCTTCTTTTTTTTTGTCACTTGACCAATAAAACCAATAAGAATGATGTAGAGGGGGAAAAGTTTATTTTGGTTTATGGTTTCAGAGGATCAGTCCGTGGCCATCCATGGCTCTGGGCCTGGGTTGAGAAAGAACATCAATGAAGAAGGGAATGGCAGAAGAAAGCAGCCCAGAACATGGCAACCAGGAAGCCAAGAGAGCTCCTTTAACCAGATAAAATATAAAACGAAGGCCGACTCCCAGAGACCTACTTCACCAGCACAACCTACCTGGCTGCCTTACCACTCTGTTAATTTATGTCAGTGGATGAATCCAGATTAGGTTATGCCTCTCACAATCTAATGATTTCACCTGTGAAAATTCTTGCATTGTCTCATCCATGTGCTTTTGTGGACATCTGGTATCTAAACCATAACAATCATTTTTTTTTCAATCCTGTGTATAATTGCATAACTCCCAGAACTCCTTTTCCTCTTATTTTTCTTTGCCTTTAATCATAACTTTTAGCCATTATCCCCTTCCTTCCCTTTTAATACACTGTATATTTTCTTATTATTATAAATGTTTATTATTTGGCTACATCTGCCTTTAGTAACTAAAAGGAAAAAGTCAACTTATGCAAGGTTTTATTTTGAGTTTCTTTTCATTTAACATTTTTCAAAAATTTATTTATGTTTTCCCTGGGTTGAAACAGATGCATATTAATTATTGTTCAGTGAGTAAATGTGCCCTGCCTCAAATAAAAGATTGCTTTATTTGTAGCATTTCCCATCTTTGATAATGTAGGACACAATACCTTGCTAAAAATCCATCAACCCAAACTGAAAACGCACTGATGTTTTCGTTTGTTTTTCTGTATAAATTTCCTTGTCCACACTTGATATGGAAGCATTACATCCTCCTGCATCAAAGGAAAGATGCAGGCTTACACAAAGAAAACATCACCTAGAGGTTATAGTATGGCCCACTAGCTTGAAAGGCCTGGGGCTGTTTTCAATGCCCAAAACTCAGAAGTTTTGCTTGGTCAGAGGATATTGATGAAGAAAACCCCAACAGTAACCAAAATTCATTTCCCTTTTGTCCATGAAGGAATGGAACTGATGTTTGGATTTCAACTTATTTTAGAAAAACCACTGATATTGTGGCAGCAAATGTTATTTTTAATACATTTACATTGCTATATGACCTAGGGTCTAAATTAATAATTTTATTAAGCACAAAAAAACCCACTTATGCAGCTTTTGCATTTTCCAGATCTCTAGAGGAACTATGGTTTCAGAAGCAGTCTTGTTTAATCATTATACTCAATCCTACTCTCTAAAGCCACTTTTAATCTTGATGGGTATTGTCCCAAACAGGATACCTTGTTGTGATCACTAAAGTATCACTAAATTTAACCATTATTTTGTATAAATTGAGAGGAAAATTTATGTTCTATTTGGCTATTGGTATCTAAAAAATTGAGCCATCCATTAGGCAAAAGGATTCTGAGGTTAAAAAAATGAGTATAATTTACAAATTTATAGAGAAAGGTATAAAAACAGATCTTCATATTTCCCATAGTTATACTCTGTCAAAATCTGAGGGCTATAAAATTCTTTGTCATGTCCAATCTCTGGAATACTCTGTTACTTCTTCTACCATATTTGTTTTCTGGTACAGTTTTGAAATTCACATTGTTTTATAAACCATCTATTTGTAAATTAATTTTTCTCTTGATAATGCCTTAAATAACCTATTTTCACAGGCTTATGAATGACTTTTCAGACATAAGGACTGCATACTCATTTCTCGAGGTTGTATTTTCTTGGTTGTATGTTCAAGGTATTATCCAGGAATGTGGGGGCAGGAGGTCAGAGAAAACAAGCATGCTGACCTTGAAATTCATGAGGACACCAATTCATTGAGCTGAAGTCTTATTAACATCATCTTGCAGGTCCAGTGGCTGATTTTTTTCAGCGAAATTTACATACTCACATAAAAAAATGAACTGCTTTCAGGTAAGATTTTAAATATTTCTCATAAAAGTCTGAAAATAAGTATATCCTGAAAGGTCTATCTGAGAACACTGAGCCCATATTCCTCTGTGGGAACTGAAGAGTAACTTTCTACCCTTCAAATGAGACAAAAACAAAACAAAAACCTAATCCATGCCATGTAGATAAAAAAGAAAAATTTCATCCCAAACATTACCTTGCTGATCCTTTGGACATTTGAGTTTACAGCTTGTGTTACTGAAATCTACAATCTCAGCTAAATCTGTACTGAAGGCATTTGTAACAGGAATATAAACAAACAATTCAGAGAAGGGTTTGTGAAAGCCTGACATAACCCAAACTCCTCAGTTATCTAGAAAACACATTTCCTAAGAAGTCCAGATAGAGAAGATTTTATATTCTGTTGGATTTTAGCTGAAGGCAACCTTGCAGCCTAAGTTGAAAGTGGCAGGAATAGAATTTGTTGTACAGATTTATATATCGATCTAGAGGAAACTATAATTTTCTCAAGAGACAATCAAAGAATTCTAGCAACCATAAAGTGCTGAAAATTCTTTTACAACTACTTTTATGGTGGCCTAAATTGATTTAATAGAGTATTGTCAAATCAATTCATTCTCTTTACTCTTAGGCTGTGTCATCTTAATTTGAATTGTTGGTGAACCAGGCCATCTGGCAATTATAGGACTGCATGATGTTTGATATATTAACCATAAGACCAGCCACCTGAAGAATGAAAACCAGGGCATAAAGAAATTGTGAACTGAGCTCCCCATAAATTGAATATACTGGAATGATGATTCTATATTTGCAGGTATGCTAAATGCATACCTTTATATTGAAGAAAGAATTATCACATACATTTATGTTCATAAAGTGTTGAAAGTGTGAGGATTATAGTTCATATAGCAGTAGGTAATACTGAATATACTCTTTTAAGCACTAAGGTAATATTTATGAGGGAAATGTAGGATGCCATATATGCCTTTTATTCTCTTAAATTGAAATATATGTTGGGGTTAAGTATACATGATGGGAAAGGCCATGTTTCAGCAGATACACAAAAATTCCTGCTAATGACTGACATATAACACATACTCAATGTTTTCCATGTCTTAAATAGAACTTTACATGTATTATCTTACAGTATAATGTGTAAATTCTTATTATAGAAGAGATAAATGAGGGTTGAAAAAGTGGTGTGACTTCCCCCAAATTGCAAATTTCATAGCCATTGGAATTGGCATTGGCTCCTGGTAAACAGCAGTCTCTGCTGTGGACCATCATACATGATGCCTCTCCGGTATGTCATGGCAGAATCAGAGGCTGTGATCCTGGAACCTAAATATTTCTTTCTTCGAAAGTTACTAGGTAGGTTCTAGGTACTCACAAGTGTCAAATAGAAAATAAACTAAAAAATTAAAATCTATTGTTTTTTTCTGTTTTGCAACAGAAATTCAATTTTTTCTGTCAATATACGTTTCAAAATTTGTTTATTGCTCAAGGAGTGAACTCCCTATTGAAATATGTTTCAAAATTATTTAATAATTTTGCTTCTTTCATTCTTTAAATGTTTGTAAACATCAATTTGCTTTAGTCACAGTCTAGGCACTAAGAATACAGAAATGAATATATTACACATGTATCTTAAACTCTTGGAGTCAACTATAATAGTACACAATAAAATTCTTTTTAAGAACAATGTACAGTTTTCTAAGTGAGCATAAAGTTTACAATCTTTAGTTTATTAATAGTCTAAATGGAGAAAGCAGGGTCACTCGTTAAAGCAAAAAATTTAAAATTATATGAATATTTTTTTAAAAAAGGAAATACATTTTTATGCTGGCAATGAATCAGAATATGTTAGAGTTAGACTAAGTCAATTTGCTGCTCCACCAAAGAGTCCATGTCCAGATGAATCATTGATTTAATATCAAAAACTTTGCACCCTTACCATGGCATGTTGGATATTGAAATCTAAAGAATAAGACAAGGAAGAAGAAAAAGCAATAGTAGCATAAAAGATAAATGGACAAGTCTGGAAAGCTATATCCAGTTATCTTCACAATATTTATAAAATCCTGAGCTGTGCCCATCCTTTTTAGATCTTCTGAGTACATATCCCCAGTTTCCTCAAAAAGAAAGTAATTTCTTTGAACTTCTAGTTTATTTCAGCTATACAGCTTTAATGGTAACTCTTGAAGTCTGCTTCATATTATAATTATCTATGCACCTGTTTTATTTCTTTTCTTTTACTATTAGTACTTTGAAGTCAATCCTACATTTTTCCATAACTAAATACATTATTTAAAGATGGCATGTTACAATAAGTATGTGTTCCATTAAATTTACATAATGTGGTTAGTCAGGGGCTGTTAAAATAATAAAAAAGGCATTAAAGTATTTTTTAGAGTAAATCTTTATAAAATTCCATGCATGTATGATTATGTCAAAATGAACTCAACTATTCTGTATAACTAATATGCACTAATAAAAGCAAAAAGAAAAAAATAGTGAGGACTTGAAACTTTCCACTTGAGTAGGGTTAGAAAGACTTTTACTTCAGCCCACATTTGAGATGAATACAGCCCCAGCTGATAACCTTGATGCAGGCTTGTGAGAGAATAAATATGTGTTGCAGAATTTCTTCACCAAAGCCCAGATTAATGACATGTTAGTTGTCTGGCTACAGCAAATTCTTCCCATTGTTGTAGAACACTATTCCTCATCTGGAAAGTAAAAAAAAAAAAAATTAACTGTACATATTTCCTTGAGATACATTGAAATTTTAATGTGTTAACACAATCTGATCATTCACCAAATGATTGGACACATACAGAAAAATAAAGGAGCCAGGATACTACAGATATTTGTGTACTTTCCTTTTTCTAAAAGAGAACATAATGTTTTCTAAAAACTGTACAGTGATGTACAGCCTTAGAATGGATTTTTAAATAAATACTTTCTCATATTGAGCACTAAATAATGTGAACATAAAGGCCAAAATAGTTTACAAGAAAAAAAAATAATTACAACAGGATTATTAAACTTCTAAAGGAAAGAAATGATTAGAAATATTCTAACATCAGTCAGTGATCATTTTACATGACATATTTAGAGAGATGATAAAAGTGTATGACAGTACTTACTGTGTGAAGGATTTGTGGCTAGTGTTCAACTATTTGCAGGTGATCAATGTACTGATTTATTATCCTTGGGAAGGTTCCTGAGTGGTATGCTGTAGGGCTACTTCACACCCCAGTAAGTTCTCTATCCTTGTTATCAGTGACGTGATATAGATTTCATATTTTCAGTGCCCAAATCCTGAGAAGTAGTAAGTATATTATGAATTTTTTAAGAAAGCACTTTCTGAAATCTATAATGCCACTAAAGATTAGAAACAAAAGAGTTTTAGGCAAAGTAACACATGTCAAAACAATTAGTGTTCCACACATATAGTGTAAAAAAATATCTTTATCACATGGTATATCATATGAAAATAGCTGTAAAATGATACTACTTGTAAAGTTAATAGAGCATCAACATCTGAAAAGTTTCTGGTATTTTTACCATATTTTCAAGTAGGAAGTTAGTCTGATATATTTTCATGGCCCCTGGCAGAAGATAATACTTCTGGGTTGAAATAGCATGCCATAGGGCTACTTCCTCTCTCCAATAATCTTAACTATTTTTGTCAATGAAATTATATAGATTTCACATTTGTCTATGCCAGAAATCTGAAATGCAAAATAGTTTATTACTCATCGATAACAACCACCAGAATATTATCATTTTGTACCAGGTCCCCAAGCTTTAGTTCCCAGGATGAGGCAAATAAGTTCAGGTGAAACCTGCACATGTAATAGGATTCCATTACAGAAGAGAAATCCTGAGTTTATAATTTACAGAAAATAAGCCCTCAAAGGGACACATAGTTTTTTTTATTATATTGAACAGTAAATAAATCTGTCCCTGAGTGTTGATGTAGAAACAGTGTTTTCAAGGATTATTTGCTATTTGAACATTCTTGAAAAGGCAGTCTGGACACAAAGCCTTTGATTGCTTGTCATGGAGAAATGTAAGAATCACATCTCAGCATTGGGGGTTTGAAAATGCAAATAGAATCTGGCATCCAGATCTTAGACAGCCATTGCTTGACAGTACATCGCACTAGTTTCACCAATTGGGGTGATTTTGTTCAATTTTGAACGCCATCATTTTGAAGTACATATAAAAAAGTACAAAATATCCATCCAAGCTTTCAAGAGAATGCCAAATGTGGAAGCCAATTCACTTGAGAAATTGTTGAACTTCAAATATAGAAGAAAAAACTAAAAGGAAACTTACTGATGACTTCCAATAATGAAATGACTGTCTTTTAGAGAAAGCAGAGATTGGCACCTTTTCTACCACTTCCCAGTTTTTAGTATGGCTGCTTTTGATTAATATTTTCCACTAAAAGTCATATTTCTTCAAGCATGTCCTCAGAATCACTTAAACTTGAATCAGAATATTTAGGAAATCTATAATCTCCCAAGCACTTGATATCATTGCATAACATATACTTGCCTTACTACAAGATAGAAGTCATTGCTTTGGAAGGTACAAGTAGCATGAATTCAGGGTATTCCAAGGCTGAGGATATATAAAGTAAAAAGAAAAGAAATGCATCAGTATTATAAAATAACTCTGAGAAATTAATGTTAATAAAATAATAGTTTTAAAAGAAGTGGGGAAGAAAAACAGAGGGCAGTGCCTGAGATTCCTAGTCATTATTGCATTAAGGATCCAGAATGGCATTTATGTCCAAGATTCTGTTTTGAGAAGGATTCTCACACATGGACTTTGTATCATGTCTTCTGATTCTTTTCTTGTAAACTGTAGAAAATACTGTTGTGGACGATTTCTAATCAAGTCCTGGAATTTTCTGGAGGATTCAGAAAAAGAAGTGTCTGACCTATAAATAAGAATGAGTAGGATAGATTGGAAAACTTATGAAATAAACCTCTAAAATATGCAGCATATTTTAATGGGGATAGTAACAAATAAGAATGAAATGAACAAATGACTGTACCAAAATATAATTTAAAAAACATTTAGTGCATAGTAGTCATAGATAATGAAATATGATTTTTAATCTTGTGTGGGTGATAAAATATCACTTTCAAAAGTGACCAGAACATTGTAATGATACATACTAATGCAAATCAATATAAATGAAACCTTGGTCCTGCAAACAATTCTAGAAAAAAGAAGCAATACAGAGAAAAGGAACAAATCTGGAAAATATAATTTTGTCAAGTTTTTTTTTTTTTTTTTGTACTGGGGATTGAACTCAGTAGCACTTGACCACTTAGCCACATCCACAGCCCTACTTTGTATTTTATTTAGAGACAGGGTCTCACTGAGTTGCTTAGTGCCCTGAAGTTGCTGAGGCTGGCTTTGAACTTTCTCTCCTTCTGTCTCAGCCTCCTGAGCTGCTAGAATTACAGGCGTGTACCTCTGTGGCGGGCTATAATGTTTTTAACATGATATATACATATACAAGTATCAAAAGAAAGTTGAGGAATATTATTTTGTGTTTTCAACCTTTATTGCATACTGAAATCACTTGAGAAGCTTTAAAAAACTATTGATCCCCTAAGGATTCTGATGTAAGTAGCCAGATTTGTGACCTATGCTTCGGGATTTTACAATTTTACTTAGATATTTTTGTCATGAAGCCAAAGTGGAGGACTGTTATTCAGAAATAGAGTAGGGACTATTAACAAAAAGTGATTTTATGAACATGAAAATACATAATTGCCCAGGAAATTATTCTTATTAGGTAATACAGCTAGTTATTGGTGAAGAAATTAAGATATGAAAAACATTGATTGAAATACAAATTTTATCAGGTTGAATAAGGATTTAAATGTGTTGCAAATAGTACACAATCATAATCAGAGTTGACACTATGTATCACTAATGTCACAGGTTCCTATCCATAAAATATAGACTCCTTAGAGATTCCTTATTCCTTATGTATAATGTACATACTGGTAAATCCCTATGCCCTCTATGTCTCTGAATGTCTTGATAATCAACAACTATTAGCAGAATGTCTTGATAATCAACAACTATTAGCATAAGTCAACAATAGCTTTCATGAAATATCTTCCCATTTAGAAATTGCTAAAACAAACTAGAGAGGGCATTTAAAATATCAAAGAGATGCCCAAGGAAGAAAAGTCTGCAGGATTCAGGGTCATCAGTATATGGCATAGATTTTAATTATCCAGTGAAGGTCTATCAGATTTCCATTTGGAAAAAAACAGCTTACAGACACAAGGACAAGTAAATTGGAAACCATGGAAGAAATAGTGGTTAATATGTCCTAGCGGGGGCTAACAGCAGTATTTTTAAATATCCAACCAAGATTGCCATGATTTCTATAGTCACACTATAGCCACCACATGCAATATACTGTTAACCAAAAGAGAAGCTTGTTTTAGCAATTTGAGTTTGTAATCGTTCAGTATTTTGAACTCATGTGGTTTTATTATAATTTTCAATGAAAATTTTATATTCATTATAGGCTTAAAAACACTAGTTAAATTTAAACAATGATAAACAATGCAAAGAAGATTTATTAAATTTTTTAATAACATTTGCCTTTATATAAGCTGCATATTAATTCACATGTCCTCTAACATATTTTTTTAATTAGCTGTTATTGTAGTCCAAGATACTATACTGAGATACAGTAGTTGCCTCTAAATATATATGTATATATAATGTTTAAATCGACACACATATATATAATGTTTAAATCAACACATATATATGTGTGTTGATTTAAACATTATATATATGTGTGTCGATTTAAACATTATATATACATATATATTTAGAGGCAACTACTGTATCTCAGTATAGTATCTTGGACTACAATAACAGCTAATTAAAAAAATATGTTAGAGGACATGTGAATTAATATGCAGCTTATATAAAGGCAAATGTTATTAAAAAATTTAATAAATCTTCTTTGCATTGTTTATCATTGTTTAAATTTAACTAGTGTTTTTAAGCCTATAATGAATATAAAATTTTCATTGAAAATTATAATAAAACCACATGAGTTCAAAATACTGAACGATTACAAACTCAAATTGCTAAAACAAGCTTCTCTTTTGGTTAACAGTATATTGCATGTGGTGGCTATAGTGTGACTATAGAAATCATGGNAAAAAAAAAAAAAAAAAAAAAAAAAAAAAAAATATATATATATATATATATATATATATATATATATACCATAACAATATCATACTTCTTATTTTTATTTATCATTTATTTTATTTGTATTTCAATTTCCTTACAGGCCTACCTGAATGCTATTTGATTATCTAGTGTGGTGCACCCTCATCTGACTTGTTATTTACCATTGAAGGGAATAAAGATTCTGTGAAATAATGGAAAAACTTCAAGGTTTTTTTTGGCTGGTGTAGATGCAAAAGATTCTTACTGAATAAAAATACAGTCTCCAACTAAGTGTATTATCAAACAATCCTTAACCAGTTTTCTGCTTAATTTTGCAAAATTATTTTATTATGCCTTATTGGGTAGCATAGTCTCTAATTCTTCTTTGAACTAATTTTTTCATTTAACTGGTTTCCTAAGTAATAATTTAAATAAATTTTTGTCACATACTCAGTTTATTTGTACGTGATGTTTTTAACTTTTTTTTTTTACAATGACACTTTAACAAGAGAGGGAAAATATAAATATAAATATAGATATAATCTATAGGTCACTAGAAGCATGACTTTGGGAATTATATCTTGTCCCTGGCTCCTCACTCCCTCTCTCTCTGCTTTCCAGCTGCCATGAACTGAACAGCTTTCTTCTACCATACCCTTCCCCCGTGATATGCTGCCTCATCTCAGGCTAGAGCAATGGGGTTGGTGGACCTTGGACTGAGACCTTGGAAACTGTGAGCCCCAAATTGGCTTTTTCCCTCTAAATTCCCCTTGTCATGCACACAGTTATGAAAAACTGTCTTAACTAATAAAATCGCTCACATCCGAATGTGACCTCCTCAGAGAAAATGTTCTGATCAACACATCTATATTAGAATTTTGCTTCTTCAACGCCACCAGAAGTTTCAATCATAGCAAATTATACCTTGTAGTTATATGTGTGTGCATGTGTGTGTGTGCCTGTTGTCGTAAATGTTAAGGTAAATCAGACTTCCTTGGCAATGTGTAAGGTAAATACTAATTTGATCCACATTTTACAAATGATGACGCAGTTGCTTAGAAAGCTATTTAAATTTGTTGAGATCACACAGTTCATAAGTGAAGTGGCAGAATTCAAACATTGGTCTTATGAAAGGAGTGGTACTACTTCATCCACATTACTATTTCAACTTTTTTGCACTGTTTGCATATAAATGAGTTATGTGCATAAATTGGCCCATGAAATAGTACACTTATTTGGGTTGTTGTTCTGTGCTTCCCTACACACAGTGATGTCTATATAGATTAATGAGTAAATATATTAAACTACAAAAAATTACAAAATGTGACTTGAGTAAGAAGTGCTTTGAAAATTTATAAAGCTAAATGAATTGTATTTTAAAAATGGCACTATAAGGTATATTATGAATGTACTTATATGTGCTTTTTTTTCCCAAAAAGGCAAATAAAATAGTCCATTTGTATATTCTTCTTAACAAATCTCATAAAAAATAATTATAGAGATTTAACAATGATTTCACTGATTTAGAGAAAAGCACAGGAAATACTTATTCTCCTTTTTAATGATAAAAGAATGTAATAAATATAACAGTGGCTGAAAAGATAACAAAGTAAATTATTTCAAAAATTGGTATAATTATCTCAGTATGTCAGACAAGCTAATTTCTATTGAGTATGTTTTGAAATCTATTTTGTTTTTTCCTTAAATCTCTTCCATATGATCAAAACCTAGCTAATTTTTTTTTCTTCTTTCTTTCTTTCTTTCCGGTCCCCCACACCCCTGTACTAGAGATTGAACCCAAAGCCTCAGACAGGCTGAGCAAGAGCTCTATCATTGAGCTATACCCTAAGTCCTATATCTTTTTAGTTCCTCCTTTTCATTGATAGTTTTAGAGTTAAGATTTCCTTACTTTTTAGAAAATATTTCCAGCAAATCTAATTATTTTTCAGTTTACATTGGATAATTTAAAACATGGTTCATTGTTTTATCTTTTTTTAAATTGCTTTTGTTTTTTAAATACATGACAGCAGAATGCATCACAATTCTTATTAGACATATAGAACACAATTTTTCATATCTCTGTGTATAAAGTATGTTCACATCAATTCATGTCTTCTCAGTGCCATTTTTAAGGTAAAGGAGAAAATGTGGAAAAATGAAAGGAAGGAAAAAATATGGAAACCTAGTGATGTTTTCAATTGAGTTTTTAATTTGGTTTATTATTTCTTTCATTTCAAGGATTTCTGGGGTTTTTTTGTTTGTTTGTTTGTTTGAGCACCTCTATCTCCCTATTGAGGTGATCTTTTGCTTCCTGTATTTGTTTATGTAGCTCCTTTTCAAAGTGATCTTTTACTGCCTGTATTTGGTCTCTTATAACTAACTCCCTTGAGCTCACAGAACATTTTAACCATGTACATTCTAAACTCCTTCTCTGTCATTTCTTCTGCTGTGGCTGCCAATGATTCTAATGATGTGGTGTCTTCATTTGTTTGGGGCACTTGGTCTTCCTTTGTCTTTTTCATGTTGCTCATGTGTTTTCCTTTCCAGCTCTGTGGGTCTAGATTGTTATTGTTTTTACCCTATAGGTTTGTCGTGCTCTTGTAGGGTTCCAAGATCTCTCCTTTGTGGGGAAGGACAATGTTAATATTTCCCAATATTAAAAATATACCATCTATGAATAATTTGTTGTTTTTAAGACATTTATAGTTTAGTCTCAATGTACAGAAATGTTGGATTCAACTATTATCTTCAATATAATCAGCAGTTTTGTAAAAATGTTTACAGTTTTTACGGTGGACAATAAACTGGGGGTGGGTTTAGGATGATATGTTGAGGAGGTCGGATGTGAGGATATAGAGTTAATATATCTTAGGAAGTGTGAAGAAGAAATCTGATGAAAAGGATTAGTAGCAAGAGAATAGACAGGAAGTAATTTAGGGTCAGCAAGTACGTGGGATGACAGTAGAGTACATAAAACAAACACACATATGTATTTAGAAAAATACAGATGTTAAAACAGTACAATTTGGGGGAGAAAGAAAAATGAAAGAATAAAAAGGAAAAAAAGGGCATATACAACACCTTTATATTACATTATTCAGATGACTTAGACCTCAAAGTCCTATTTCATGCAAAGTTCTTGGTTTCACATATGTTGGGGATGTGAGGGCCAGAGGATAGAGGGGTAGAAGAGAAAGAACAAACAAACAAACAAAAAACTTGAAGGAAGAAACCAGGGTTGTAGCTAGCTTTAGAGATCCCTATCTTTCCTGCTTCTTTTCTCATCCAATAGGTGGGGTCCTCTGTTGTAAGCTGGTGTCTCTGCCCTCCAGATGGTGGAGGTAACCAGGGTGGGAAGACTAGTCCTGGTGCAGGGTTCCTGGATGTGGGGAGTGTCGCCCGCCAGTCCCTGCAGAAAGACTGCACCTCATGGGGTCTCTTTTTGTGACTGCTCTTATGACTTGAGCGCCTGGTACTATCTCCCTCTCTTGCCTGGCAATTTCCCAGTTCCTGGTCTCTCTTTTAGGCTCCAATCTTTAGCCCCACCTCCCTCTCCCCCATCAGTTCCCAATTGAGGAAACTCTCACCCCAGGGGCTGCCATGGGTGGCTCCCTAGTCGCACTGCACACCTGTGTTGGGCAGCTAGTGTGTTGGATTACTGCTGCTGGGGAGGGGAGAAAGTTGAAACCTTGGTACCTGGCTGCTGGAGATCCAATCTGGGAGCTGTCCCCAGCTAATATGGTGAGAATGTTAAGTCAAGATGGCTGCGGTCTGCTTTCAGCACCAGGTGTCTAGTGAGGTGGGGGGAGCTGGGTAATTGTGTTGCACTGTGGGTAGGTAGCAGCTCAGTGACTTTCGTGGGAGCAAAGTGAAGACTTGGTGATCTGCAGATGTGTTGATAGGTGATTCTGCTAAGGTGCTCCCCGAGTCTTGCATGGGCTGGAACTTCAGGCTTTGGGTCCTGCTCCAATGCTGGGCATCCTACTCAAGGGCTGAGGCCCTGAGCCCTGTGCAGGGTCACAGCGCTGGTGATTTCTGTGAAGAGCAGCTTGATAGAGGTCCTCTAATCCTCTCAGCAATGCAGTATTCCAACTAGGTGAGATCTGTGGGCGCGGTGGCATTGCACACAGACACGGGTGGCTCACTCCTTTCCCGCAGCCATGTTTTTCCCCAAATGTTGCTCCATTTCCTGGTGCTCAGCAGTCAGACCTCATCCCTGGCAAGCTTCAGCACCGGACCAGCAGGGCAACTCAGGATCCTGAGCCTGGAGGGAAGCCTGGAGCCCGGGGAAAGGCTGACTCTGGAGAAAAATCCCCGCGTTTTCATTGTTTTATCCTTACATTTTTTTATATTATTAATAACATATTAATAAAAATCCCCACTAATGATCATGACTTCTTTATCCTTTATACAAATGACAGGTTTTAACTGTATTTGAAAGGATATTTAATAACAGAAGTAACTAGTTCAGTGTTCCTTAATACCAATATAGCTTACACAGTTCTCAATTTTCAATTATTCAGTTGTTTTTCCCAAGATATTTTGACTTTTGAAATTTTTCATATTATATATCTAATGACCTTTATTTCTCCTTGCTCATGACAAAGTAGCTTCTCATAGTCTCTCTTCTACACATTTGAATATCCTGCAAATGCTTTATTATTTAGGGCTATGAAACTCCCCTTTTATAACTAAATTTTTTAAAAGAATTTTTCATCATTGAGACTGTTGACCATCCACAGCTATATGTCTGTAAAGATTTTAAAAATAAATAAAAAGGCCAGCATTGAGGATTTTGATGAAAACAAACCATTACAGCTTCAGAGATAAAGATGTTAGGCAAACAGAAAAAAAATAGTAATCCTATCACAAATCACAAGTACTCATAATAAGGAAATGTATTTATTGATAATATTTTATTTTGTTTATTTTATTTTTATGTGGTGCTGAGCACTGAATCCAATGCCTCACTAGTGTGAGACAAGCATTCCACCACTGAGTAACAACCCTATTGATAATATTTTAATAAATACATGGATTTTGTTTCTATTTTATAGTTATTGACATTTTCAGATCTTGGTAGTTATTAAAGCAATACTATAATTAAGGATGATAATGCTTATAGTACATGAGGCAAAAAAAGAATTACACCAATTCTAATAATTTATTAAACATCAATATGTCAATACAATCAAAGAGAAAGAGCTATAGTTTATTACAACATAGTCTATGCAATATTGTGTTTATTTATGTGACAAGATGTAATGGCAAATATTTTAATAAAATAAAAAAAAAACTATAATAGAAAAATATTATAACAAAACTGTAGAGATAGGAGACAGCATAAAGTGGTAGCTGACTAAAATCCTTCAGTGGTTTTTGCCCCTTGGGTACACATATTTTAGCAGCTAGTTACATATCATATTACCTTCACAAGGGTTTTGGTGAGAGACCATAGTGTTGGGTATGATAAAGAAAAGAACCATTGAAGAAAGAAGGATTGAATTTCCTCTGCCAGCTAACCTCCAACTCTAAGCAGAGTGAAGAGATATCCCTCTTCCTTGGATGAAAAAGAGAAATTAAGTCCAGGATTTTGAATTGAAACCCAGTACCATGCCCCCCATCACCAATCCGTTGCTGGGGAGAGCCTCATAACCCCTATCCACAGGCCAATATCCATGGATTTCATCACCAAAATTGCTTACTCAGGTGGCTGATGGCCTCCACCATTTCCAACCACAGATAGAAAAGAGGGGAACAAGAATCCACCACCTGGCACTGGACATGCAAGCTAGCACAAATGTTAGTGTTGAAGTTTAGTGCTGGTGAGACCCAACACCGGGCAGAACTTAATATCCCCTGTACACAGGAAATGACTCATAGACAGAGCCTCTCATCCTGCTATGGCATCTGGTAGAGACCTGTGTGTCAATGAAACAAAACTCAAGTTTTGGTCTGAATCACTGCCAATCTTGGAGTGCTCCTGGAGTATTCCTACTCCTACCAGAGGACCCTGGCTATGAGATCGACTTGTGACCTTGTTTAGCATCAGTCTTGGTGACCAATGGATGGTCTCTGTTACAGTTTGGATCTGGAATGTACCCCCAAAGTTCAAGTGTTGATCTCATGCTCCCAAATCCAGCAAGGTTCAGAGGTGGGGTATGGCCAGAAGAAGCAGATCACTGGGGACATAGCTTTTGGAACTACATTTGTGCCTGACACCTGTTCGTTCTCATTCATTCATTTCTCTCTCTCTCTCTCTCTCTCTCTCTCTCTCTCTCTCTCTCTCTCTCCTTCCTAGCACCTTTCCTCCACCATGCCCTTCTGCTTATTCTTGTCAGGAATTTTGATTGCACTTATGTAAAACTGACTAGTACAGTCTCCAACATCAGTTCTTCAACAACCTTAGACAACATAGCTATTCCTGCATCTATACTCACAGATGACCTACCCCAATGATAGGAGACATGTGCTCTGGTGGGATAAACTTGTGTTTTGACTTGCATCATGTCCAGCTGCAAAATCAGCCTTGTTCCATCCCTGAGACTATGCAAGGCATTGCAATTGTGAGACTCAGTATGACTCACTTTATTGCCAGCCATGGTAGGTAAGGGACTACATTTAGCAGCACTACCCCAACTTCAGGAAGCATAGTGTGAAGCAAGGCTCCATTTTCTGTTTACAGCATAGTAAATAAAATAGGAAGTCAGTGCCAGGCTGGCAAAAGCTAATAGTGGGCAGATCCCAGTGACCTCTGTGTCCAGGCCAGTGCCCACTGAGAGAACCTTTGGAAGAGCCCATGTGCCAGGAAGAGGCATAAGGCCCCACCCTATTGGACTTCTATTTCATTCTGCATTGCTTCTTTCTTGTTGAAGTAGTCTAGGGCTATGTGTTCACTTCAGCAGTAGGCAACCTTTAGTGACGTGGGTGTTAGTGATTCTGAGCAAGACCAAGCAAAATCCTAGAATTTGTAGAAAGAGATCACTAACTATGGATGAAGAATTAGGGATTTTATAACCCCTAGGGGGAGAACAGTAGTAGTTTAAGTACTTCCCAGTATATTAACAATTAATATATCAGCTGTGGATTTGGGACAAACTTGGGCTTGGATCACCCTCTAGTGCTGAATTAGTGGCAACACACTGATATTGGACTCCTGGAAAATATGGAGTATGGCTCCAGCTGGTGCTAAAATAGAGTTACTACAGGGTCAGAGAAGATAAGCAGCCTCCTTAAAATTTCTGGAAAATTAGGAAACAACAACAACAAAAAGCCAGATTATGAAGACTAGAATAAATATCCAATCCCTCAAACCCAGACAATATCACATACGAACATGCATCAAGAATAACCAGGAAACCAAGATCTCAATTAATGGTGAAAATAAGGTGCCAGAAACTGACCAGAGAGTAACCAGTAGGAGTCAATTTAAAGCAGCTGTTTAAAGAAATCTCAATCAGCTTCAAGAAAACAACAACAAAAAAATCATTCAATTGTTCTAAAATTTAAAAAATTAACAGAGATATAGGAGCAATTAATAAAATCAAAGAGAAATCTTTGAGAAAAAATACACTAAGAAAAATAGAAAAAAAACAATGTAAGTTTTCAATTGCAGGATAGATCAAATGGAAGAAAGAATCATTGAGCTCAAAGACAAGCTGTTAGAAAATACACACTCAGAAGAGGAAACATGACAATGAAAAACTGAAAAGAAAAGAAGAAAGCACACAGGAAATTAGAACAGCATTAAAAGAACAGATATTTTATTACTACTATTCAGGAAGGATTTGAAAATGCCAAAGGATTTAATGTTAGGGATGTAACTGAGTGAGAGTATCATGGTTCAGATGGATGGTGTCCCCCAACAGCTCATGTGAAAGACAATGCAGAGGAGACATGATTGGATTATGAGAGCCTTAGCATGATCATTACATTATTCCAGCTGAATGGATTAAGGGGATCTTAACTCTAGCCAAGTAGGGTGTGGCTGGAAGAGGTGGGTCACTTGGGTCACTGGGGGTATGCCTTTGGGATTTATATTTTGCTCTGATGAGTAAGAACTGTCTCTCTCTCTTCTTTCTGGTGGTTATGTTCTGTGCTACTTTCCTCCCACACTCTGTTCTTCCATGATTTTCTGCCTTTGGTCCTAAGCAATGGAGCTGGCTGGCTGTGGACTGAGACCTCTGAAACCACGAGTGACAAATAAAATTGTCCTCCTCTAAAATCATTCTTGTCAGGTCTTTTGGTCCAAGTGGCAAAAAACAAAAGACAAAACAAAACAAAAACCTGACTAAAACAGAATGCTTGCCTAATGTTCATAAGAGCCTACTTTCTATCCCCAACCTTACACATATACACATGTGCACATGTGTGTGTACACACACACACACACCATTGCCAAAGGGGAAGAAAGTTCAAAGAGATAACAACAGAAAATTTTCAAAACATAGAGAAGCATACAAATATCAAGGTACAGAAAGGTCAAATATTTTCATATTTTCAGTTTTAACTCCACCAATTCTATTCCAATACATCCTGTAATAAATTCTCAAAGGAGAAAGATAAAGATAATATTCTCAAGGTATTGGAAAAAATGAAACAACATAAAAAGCAGTCCCCTGGTCTGACAAGAGATGATTCATCAGAAACCTTAACAGCCATTAAAGAGGGGTATGGTAGTCAGCTTTGTAACACTGAGACAAACATCTGAGAAAAACATTTTAAACAAGGAAGGATTTATTTTGGCTCACAGGTTCATAGGTTTGGTTCATGTTCAGCCAGCTCCATTACTTTAGGCCTGCAACCAGGCAGAACATTGTGATTGAATATGATGGAGGCAAAAAGTTGCTCAGCTCATGGCAGCATGAAGCAGAAAGAGAAAAAACCCTTCCAGAGAATTCCCCATCTCACCCCTTGGACATAATTCCTTCAACTAGATCCCTCCTCTCTGTAGTCTATTCAGACATCAATGGATTAACACATGGATCAAATCAGGACATTTATGATCCAGTCACTTCCCCAAACCTTGACCTCTGAACATCCTATAATAAACTGTGAAGTGCATTCCTTATCCAAACCATCATAAGTGACATGAGATTGATAAAGCACTGGGGAAAAGAATGCAAACAAACAAACAAAAAACCCCAGAAAACTGGCAACCCAATATACTGTACCCAGCATTGTTATTCTTTAGAATGAAAGACAGACAAAACCATTTCCAGACAAACTAAATCTGAGAGAATCTATTTCCATCAAGACTGTCCTACACATAATGCTAAAGGGAGTTCTTCAAACTGAAAGAGATGTTAATGAAAAAGAATAAAACATCAGAAGATATAAAACTTAATAGTAAGAGTAAATATATAGACAAATTTAGAGTTTCCTAATACTATAAGCAAGGTACTTAAAACATTCATGCCTTTTTAAATGAAGATTAAAACAATTAAAAGTAATAGTTGCATTAATACATTAAAAACAATATAGATGGACATAAAATGCGACATCAAAAAGTTCAAAATGTGGAGAGGAAAACAGGGAAAATTGATAATTTCTTATTAGCATATATCTGCTTCTTTTAAAATTTATTATCTAGTCTTTACAGTCATGTTAAATTGCCATCATTTCAAAATAGCTTGTTATAATAAAAGAATGTTATTTATAAATGTTATGGTAACCACAAAGTAAAAATCCATAATAACAAATAAAATATATTAAGAAAGAAATCTAAACATATTACTAGAGTAAATCACTTAACCACAAAGGAAGACTGTAACAGGAGAACAAATAAATCACACTAAAACTAGAAAACTAATTACAAAATGGTTGCAGCAATACCTTACCTATCAATAATTACCTTAAATTCCCAATTAAAACAGATTGATTGACTGAATTTAACAGGAAACAAGATCCAACTATGTATTGCTTACAAGAAACTTGGTTCACCTCAAAGAAATGCAGACTGAAAGTGAAGAGAAATGAAACCCAGAAGGAAGCAGGAGTAGCCACACCTATATAATTAAAACAGACAAGTCAAAAGCAATAAAAGAGAAAAGAGTGGTCACCTATTCACCAGTTACAAAAATTTTCTCAAAATTGATTAAATACAGCTTTAATACCCGAAACAATCAAAACACAATAAAAAATAGGGGAAATGCTTAAGGACATGGAAAGGGGTAATTTTTGAACAAGTGATTTTTTTTCTCACAGGAGAGAAAAGCAAAGACAGACTAATAGTATTGTATCAAACTAAGGAGTTCCTGTGTAGAAAATAATCAACAGCGTGAAATGGGAGAAAATATTTGCAAACTACATATCTTCAGGGGACTAATATCCAAAATAAATAAGGATTTCAAAAAACTCGATAGCAAAAAAAAAAATTGCCCAAGTTTTATACATGGACAGTACATCTAAATGGGTATTTCTCAAAAGAAGACATACGAATGATCAACAGGTGATGAAAAAACCTTCAACCTCACTAAGCATGAGGGAAATGCAAATCAAACAAAATTAGCTACTACATCACTGCCGTCAGAATGTCAGAATACTTGTTATCCAAAAGACAGAAGATAACAAGTGCTGGTGAGGATGTGGAGAAAAGGGAACACTTGTTCCTAGTTCATGGGGATATAAATGAGCACATCTATTGAGAAAAGCATCCTGGAAGTTCTTCAAAGTTGAAAAAAGAACTACCATGTTATTCAGCAATCCCGTTACTGGGTATATCCAAAGGAAATGAATCAGTATGCTGAAGAAAGACTTCTGCACTTGTGTGTGTGTTGTGTCCTTCTTGACAACATAGATGTAATTGGAGATCATTATATTACATGAAATAAGCTAGGCACAGAAAGACAAACACCATATGATCTCACTCACATATAGAATAAAAAAAAATGTTGATCTCAAAGAAGAGCAGAATGGTAGTTGGCAGGGGCTGGGGAGACTACAGGGTGAAAGGATAGTGGGAATTGATCAGTGGTACTCAATTACAGTTAGACACAAGAAGTTTTAATGTACTATTGCATAATAGTGTGACTATCTATAACAATAATTTGCTATATATTTCAGAAAGTTACAAGAAAGTGTATTAAGGATTTTTAAAATATAAAAAAATGAAAAATGTTTGAGGAATCAGATTAAATTCACCTGATTTAATCATTATGCAATGTACAATGTATTGATCCATCCCATGATTTTCTAGTGCCATAAACTAAATTCAAAAAGTAAATTATATACTTCAAAATGTATAAAAATATAGAGATGAAGAACAAATTGATCATTGTAAGGGATTAGGGACAAGGAAATGGGTTGGGAAAAGGGAAGTTTTGTTATATATAGAAAGGCTAGTATGAATTGATATCGTTATATTCCAGTGAATTTGCACTATACTTCCCAGTTTTGCATTTTCTCATGTGTTTGTGTGTTTGCATGTGCATACTTCTTTAAATAATTTTATATCTATAAGTTCATATGTCCATCACTACAGTTAAGCTAGAGAACAATTACATCATCACAAGGTGATGGAATTCCCTCCAAAAGACTCTTTCCTAAGGGCAATCTCGAATATCAGCCCAAATCTCAGCCACTGAAGAAATCCCACATTAGAAATTAATTTCCAATTTCAGTTCACTGAAGAACAGCTGTTTTCTTTCTGTACAATTTTAGTTCATTTAGTCATTTTCTATCTATAGCTCTATGATATTTTCAAAAAATATGATTTTTTATCACTTAAATTTTTATCACTTAATAAGCGTTTTTAGTTACTGGAAAAAAATGATGGCTTATTACTACTTGTTACTTACCACTCTGAGGCAGATGTATAGTATTTTGTTTTCTGTTAATGGAGACACAAATGTATTTTTGCTAATAATAAAATTTGATCAATAGATTTTAATTTAAAAGTACATATGTATTTATATATTTAAATTTGTTGTATTTAAGGAAGAATATATTTAAATTATTATTTTCTTAAGACTTAGATGTATCAAAGATTGAAATTAAGGTTTTTTAAAATTGTATGTCTATATATTTATCCATTTGTTCAGCAAAACAGGTTAAAACATTTTATTTTTTCCCAGGAAACCTACTTGACAACTTGGACAAAATCAAATGATTATAACTATGAGTCTATTTCTCATCTCAATATTCTATTCTATTGGTGGTGCATTCCTAATCTTATTCCACTACTAACCATAATAAATATTCTACACTTGAAAGGATACACTTGCTTTGGTGTTTGTATTAAGGATAGAAGATGCACAAACAACTTTCACATTTCAGTAATTTTGTTTTTCAGAATAATATTAAATTAATATCTCATCTGTCTAGAGTATGTGTAGTAAATCAGTAAGTAATACCTTTTTCAACATGTGAGAAAATAAATTCAATTTTAAATAAAATTGCCAAAGTTGAATAAGTTGCCTGCCTGAAACATTAATTTTAATCTGGAAATATAATTATGGACTCATATTTTTTCTAATATATATATGTATGTTATATTTCATTACTTAGAAACAATAAAAACTCATAAGCAATGGGAATACCTAGCATCCACATTGCAATGTCCACATAGAATTACCACCAAAACAAATGAGAGTCCTTGGAGAAATAGCTGATTTCAATACTGTGATAGAAAAGAATGAATTGAGCCCATGAAATTTTGAACAAAGAGCAAAGAGTCCATCAAAAACTGATGAGATTGTACCAAATGGGTACCGAAGCCCATTTCAATGGGCCCCATTGGCCAAGGATGGTACAATTTGAACATCAAAACCATGGTGTTTGATGATTGAAACTCAGATATATAAAATTTCATGAGTTTGCAATAATACCCCCAAAATAAAAATTAAATATAAAAATGTAAAAAGGAACTCAAAACCTGATGTTTAGGTTTTGTTGCATAAGAGCTCATTCTGAAAACCTGTATAAATATGGAAATATAAGCATTAATCATGCTTTTTCTACATTAACTTCCCATAGAGGAACCAAAAGTGTGGTAAAATAAAATTATTGGTAGGATAGTTCCAGTTAAGACATGTTATGGATTATAAAGTATCTGAAAATTTACCTTCCTTGCAATCACAGAAGTTAGCTCTCTGCAATTTTGTGAATGTTGTTAGAAGACACGAGACTCCTGGGTGACTGCTAAAGGACAATTTATTACTCAGATCAATAGTAATAACTATTTTCTAGCGTTGGTTCCCCAAACCCCAATTTCCACAGGGAAGTGTGATGAGTGCCAGGTGCTGCCAGCATACACAGTGAACTGTGTTGAAGAATAGAAACTCCGAGTTTAAAAAGATGATCTTTTATAATGGACTTAAAACAAACGTATTCAACTTTTGCTTCTGAGTAGGACCTAATCTTTATTATTCTGTACAGCAAACAAATCTGTTCAAGTTTATATATATATATATATATATATACACACACACACACATACATATATATCCAACATATATATCATATATCTTATAAGATAGATATCTACATCTAGACATTTATATATATATATATATATATAAAAGATATTGTAGGAAAAAGTCATTGGCCCGCCTGACTGGTTTCAAGATGTGACAATGTGAAGATAGGCAAGTGATCCATGGATCATTGTATCCCAATGAATTATACAGAAGGAGCAGAGTTAGAAAACCAAATCACCCTTTTGCACTCCTAATGAACTAATGCATTTAGGCAGCGATAACCAGTATATGGAAAACATTAAAGCAAGGAAAAGTGAGGAGTGAATGAATGGATTAGGCTGACAACACCTAAATCCACTGACTAAAGTTAAAATCATTAAAAGTGAAATAACTAGATGTCATGGATCACCTGGTATGGTATAATAACAAGTATAGGGCAACACCTCTATTGTATTCTTGCAAAAATAATCCAATCTGAATATTAGGAAGCTTCTGGATCTAACTTCTCGGAGGGAGATTATAAGGATAGATTTTTTTTAAAGAAACCATAATGATGGATCATAAATAAGTAGAAAATTCTATAAGTCAAATGTCCTAGTTCTATCAACGAGTAGATTGCTCTTCTCTGATAATATGTGATTGTCAAATTTCAAGGATTTATTCAAGTTTTGCAAATCTCTGTTTTGCACATTAAAGGAAAGGTTAACTTGTTTTGTTACTACAATAGTCTATATCAAACAAGTGGGAAAATTATGGCAAAAAAGATATGAAAGTCTAGATTTATTCATGTTAGCTGTAATCAGCCAGTTATCTCAAGGTTTGTGAAGAGGTAATTGTTGAGGGTGTGGCAGTCCAAAGAGGAGCCACTTAGTAAGAATCTGGAAGTCAGAGTGCACCCACCTACCTGGAAGAATTGCGCTATATGTTTTGTCTCTTTTTATTTTTCACTGAAATCCTTCTGAGGTAGCAGACTTCCTCTTTCTGAGCTTGTGATGCCTCCTGCTTTATGGAGGCAGTATACTCAATCTGATTTATGATTTGTTGTGTCTTCTACAAAGGGCAGATTTGGACCGAATGCTGTTTTGATTCTGGCCAAAGGATTTTCCAAGCCTCAATGAAATCACTTCAAATCCTTGCTGATTCTGCTGCTTCTTCTTTTTCTTTTTTTCTCTAGGAAGATTGCTCTTTAGTTTTTTCAAATATGTTCATTGCTTCTTATTCAACAAAGCAGCTTCTAGATGGTCCATCTTCATGAGGCACAGTGTTTATACATAGCTTAATAAGGAATGTTGCTCTCATGTACTGAATTTTAGCATCTGAGTGACTGAGATGATTGAAGAGCTCCATCCATCGCTGAGGATTTTGCTTTTCTCAATAGGTTCTTATTTCCTGCTTCTTCAGCGTATGATTTGTAGTGTTTTAGAGTGCTCAACACTTAAATTATATATCACTTTGGTATTTAAATCAATGAATTTAAACTACTGCATAATGATTACTTTCAATTTACCTTCACTTAAGACAGATGATATAATTAAACATGTTTGTTTGATCAGGTTTTGCAAATGAATGTATGCAGTTACGTTAGGTCTCTGTAAGATGAGTTAATTCTCTTGAGCTTTTAATTTTTACCTTGATTAATTAATGCATTTGTTGTGGTGCTGGGTGTCAAACCCAGGACCTTGCAAGCATTCTACCACTGATCTGCACCAGGTGCCTTTCGTAAGCTTTTTAAAACTTTGCAAGAGGTAGTCAGTTCTATGGCCACAATAGTAGTAGTCTTTCTCTTCTCCCTTTCTCCTTCCTTTTCTTCTAATGTCCCTCCTTTTTAGCCCCTTTCTTTTCCTTATTCCTTTCTCGCATCTCTATTTCTACCCCTTTCCCCCACTCTGTTTCATCCATTGCACTCCTGCACTATTCTAAATACTAAAAATAAAATATTGAATAACTCACGAACTGCTCTGGTCTTGTGGTTCCAATCAGGGGTCAGTTCAACTTGCCATCACACGCTCTATCCAAAGGACTTTGCAATATTGGTCAGATAGGTCTTGTGAAAGTTGGAAAGAAAAAGCAGTTTTAATGAAAGGACAACTCCAAAACTTCCAGGAAGTTGGGATGAATGAGAACTATAGAGACGTAACTTAGATGATTTCATATATATTATTTTATAATTAAAAATGCAGTATTTTTGTATATCTTTCATGTCTCTCTTTAATGTTATCAAGCTTCATTTTACCTTGATAAATATATGGCATATAGTTAGAAAAACAATTTTATGTACTAATTTAATTCTGTCATTTGTGCAATGTCTTTAAGTGTTTCTATTGATTGATGTTTTTCATTGTTTGTTATGTTTTTTCCTTCTTTTATTGTATAGTTATTTTTGATTGGACACTGGACATTAGTGTTTTACCCCTTTGAGCGAGCACTTTGTAATTTTGCAGTCTTTCAATGGTGAGCTTTCAAAGGGCATGTAATTAGCTTAACTGGAAACTTTTGACATGTTGATTTTAGGATTTGGTAGGTGGAACTAGAGAACTTTTAAGTCTAGGGAAAATTTTGCTTCATGAATGAGACAAAATCCTTCTAAGTACAATACTCTATGTTTTATGAGGTTTTCCACTCTAGATATCCAGCCTCATATATTTTCTTTACATGAACTGACTTCAGATACAATACTTAGCTGAGGGCTCATGAGGAACCCTTTGCACTTCTGAAGATCTTTCTGACCTTCTGTCTATCCATATCTCTCTCTTGCAGGTATATCTCCATGAAGCACTTGTTCCTTCATGCATTTTTTTCCCCTCCGTCTCGCTCTCTCCTTTTCTACAAATGTGGCCCTCTTGGCTTCATGGACTTTCTTCATGGTATCTCTTTCATTGGATCCTATTTACCTTATGTCTTGCTTTGCTTAACTGTGCTGTGTCCTTCTCAGTGGTCCATGTAGTCATTTGGACAATTTTAAGGATCATCTGGTTTGTTTCTCATATCTCAAGGACCACTGCCTCGTGCTGAATTTATTACTCCATGTATTTTGTCCACATGTTTTAGATGTTTAAGGAATATACTCAATCATTGTTCCTCCACATTGATGAGAAATAGACATATGTGTTCTAACCCTCACAACAAGAAGTACCTAATAAATCCACTTTTTAAATAAATAAAAGAGCTTCTTGACAGGAAGATGGCGGCGAGGGGAGTGCATTACCCCCGTGTGCTGCTTCACTGTGTGGGAGTATGACAAGTCAGGACGGCTAAAGGATATCTTGTTAGGAATTTCCAGCAATAGTGGGGTGCTCCGGAACCTGGAGGAAGGATTTCCATCGCATGAGGATCTGCTACGGGGACTCAAACGCGAGAGGTTTGTCGCACGGAGGGTAACACGGCTTATTCAGCAAATCGCCCCGCGGCTAGAGTCTGCAGCGCGCGCTGGGATAGAGACGCAGGGTTACAGCGCTGCAGTTTCTGCCAGCCGTGCAAGCACCGTACTCAGGGCTGAATTCTGGGTTCGAGACGGGGGAAAGGAAGCGGTCCATCTCGGTTCTCCACACCGGTCAGACCACAGAGGAGGCCAGCAGCCACCATGATGGTAAACTGACGTCACCTTCCCTGTTTTAGACTGACCGCAGCTCATTCAGCCATAGATCAGGTAATTTCAGGCTGCAATTCACCTGCGGCTTGCAGACAGATTGCTAGGGTTCAGCGCCTGGGTGCTTCTTAGAACCTGAGCTTATCGGAGCGAACACCGAGCGCGGGGCGGCCGAGTTCCGGCTCCCGGAACCGTCCCGCGGAGCCTGCTTCTTGGAGCTTACACTTATAGGAGCTTACACCGAGCACGGAGCGGCCGAGTTCCGGCTCCCGGAACTTCCCTAGACTGGGGCTAGGAGCCCGCGGAAACTGCTTCTC
>NW_025999977.1:33320439-33392433 GCF_001458135.2 Marmota marmota marmota
ACAGTGGAGGAGGTAGAGAGAGAGGAGGGGAGGGGAGGGGAGAGGTGGGGAGGGGGGAGGGTGGAGGATGGGAAAGGCAGCGGAGCACAACAGACACTAGGATGGCAATTTGTAAATCAATGGATGTGTAACTGATGTGATTCTGCAATCTGTGTATGGGGTGAAGGTGGGAGTTCATAACCCACTTGAATCAAAGTGTCAAATATGATATGCCAAGAAATTTGTAACGTTTTGAACAACCCACAATAAAAAATTTAAAAAAAAAAAATAAAAATAAACCAATCTACATATACAACTCAAAAAAAAAAAAAAATAAAAATAAATAAATAAATAAAAGAGAAAAGCTCACTAACATCAACAACTCAAAATCAAATACTTGGTACAAGCAGAGCCAGTAGACAACTCTTGTCTTATCATACAGAAATTTATATTTATTTCTCTCTTGCATTGCACATTTTTTTTGTGTGTGTGGGGGTGTTTACTAGGACTTGAACTCAGGGGAACTTCAATGCGCCACATTCCCTGTTGTTTTTTGTATTTTATTTAGAGACAGGGTCTCACTGAGTTGTTTGGGTGTTTAGGGCCTCACTAATTTGCTGAAGCTGACTTTGAATTTGAGATCCTCCTGCCTCAGCCTCCAGAGCCACTGGGATTGCATGTGTGTGCCACCACATCTGGCCACAGCACACATTCTTAATGTTACAAAAAAACTGTGGAACAGTAGGATGGATAGAAGCTGGTTGTCAATTTAGAAATAGGTGGTTTTTCTACTGAGGAGGATAAGTGTAAACATTTAAAAATTTTTCCACACTATTTGGTAGTGAAGGAAAAACAGAGAAAGGAAATAAATGGATGATAACCTCAGAAGGGTGTGTTATGTAGGTACTCTGAACCAGACTGCTCACTTGTCACTCATAGAGATAAGCAGTGCCCACATACCCAGAGCTTACAAAGCTTTAAGGGATAGAGAGAGTTCTAGGAAGAGTATCAGAAAATGCTTGCTGGTGGAAGTGAGCACCAAATAAATTCCTGAATCCTCATTCAAAATGCAGAAGAAAATAATTCCCCAGGGAATTATTTGCAGTAAGATTGGAGGGAGGGGAGGCAGACACGTGAAAATGTACAAGTTGTGTATTTTCAGAACAGTAAGAAAATAATTTCAGGTAGAACAAGAAGTTTAGCTCATTCTTTCAGTTGTTGATTTTCAATCCAAAAACAAATTCATTAGAAGAACAGTCTGGGACTGGAGATGACATATCAGGACTGCCCACTAGCTTATCAAACCCTCCCTCCCCATACAAACACCCTCATCTATTGTCCAATATGATTTACTATCCTATCTTTACAAGACAACTTGCAAGTCTGGGGTGGAAATCGTTAGGAATACAACTATAAGGCAGTGAATTTTAATTGATAATTTTTCTATGACTAAATGAGCTCAGTTTTTGTATAATACAGGCATCTGAAAAATGATACTTACCTTTTGTCTCTATTCTGTATTATTCTCAGGAGAAATGCTTCATCCTGCCTGCCATACCTTTGCAGATTTATATGAGTCAAACCTCTGCCAAAAACTCACCTTCAATCTTTTGTGGAACATAGAGGAGCTTTGAACTATGGGTAGGTGAAGGTTTAATTCATTTTGCTGTTTTGAATTCTTATCAAATGTCTATATTGCAACTTTTCATTAATTCAAACACACAGCGCATGCTAGATAAACATAGTATAATTGATGTGTGACAATGTATTTAGATCTGAGAGCATGCTTGCCTATGAACTCTATATGGCTTTAGTGGAAAAAGAAAATAAGAATCACTCCATTGGAAAGATGTTCAGATTATCTGATTTTCTTATCTTCGGGTTAACTAATGTCTTTGGAGGAATAGTATTTTAAGGAAACTAGAGTCCTGGAAAAATAGTCTAGTTTTAGGAAGTCAGTTTTATTGATCATAAAATCAACCAGTATTTCTGGGCCACAGATTACTCACCTATAAAATGAAGGTAAATTATCTGCCCCATTTATCCTGTAGACTCTTGTGCTCTTTTGTGACGAAGCCATGCTTGCTGCATAGGAAACAGCATGCTCATAGATAAGGGCAGGGAGCAATGGCACAGGTCAAAGGGAAGACCACCTGCAGAGGAGAGGAGCTACCTAATATTGTGATCATAGAGTTTGAAGAAAATTATTCTGAATGAGATAAATAGAATCCAGAAATAGGACCGTTCCTTCTAAGTATTAGCTTTGGCTGGAGGTATCCTGAAGGCCTATTTTCTATTAAGATGGATCTAACTAACTATAGTTTTTTTTTGTTGTTGTTCCCCCAACCCCAAGTTTGATAAACATATTATAGTCAATGTTGAATTGCTTGATATAAAGTTCACAAATTTGAACATTGTTATCCTTTATTTATGTCACACCTGGGCTATCACCATTAAGTTTTATGAAATATAGAAAAGAAGGAGTTTTAATACATACCATGCATATAATTTATATAATACAGGATGCTAATATCTAGCCCTGCCTTTCTTCTAATTATAAAGATGATAGTTATAAAGATGACAAGAAGTCTGTGTTGGGATTGATACAATAAAGCTTAAAGTGCAAGTACTTGACCTGAAATATTTTTTTCAATGTAGCAAGAGGAATAATACACAATTCCATTCTCACAGAACATGCAATTGCCCAGCCCATGCCTAGAAAGAATCCTATTATAATATGATATGCAAAGAATCCCAGTAAGAGACAAAGGCTCACTGAGGCTTTGACTGTGAGAGAAAAAAGTGGGCAAATGAAGTGTGAGGAAACCATAGCCAGGTTTTGTTTGTTTGTTTGTTTTGTTTTGTTTTGTTTTTCATTTTATAGGAAAATAAGAAGACATGGGTAAAAAAAAATGTTTTCCAAGATATGAACTGAGTGCAATGTGTTTTGTTTTTATAAAGAGTATAGTTTTAACTCTGATTTCTGTATAAATTATCTGAAAGAATAGTGATTAATAAAAGAAAGGCCAATCTCACCCAAGAAATGCAGTAATATTCAGCCTATGCTAAGGGGTTATAGGAACTGATGGCAACTCTTTAGACAATGGAGGAGAAGGTACTTGACCTTTGGTTTTCGTGAAAACATTAAAAAAAAATCAAGAAAATATAATTTACTTCATATGATTACAGTGGTAACCAAAAATAAATAAAAGTGGAATAGCAAGAAATAAATATTTTTTTTTCTCAAAAATTAGAACAGATCAGAAAGGAATGAACTTAGGAAACAGTTTTGTTGTTTCTGAACATATGTATCTACATCCCTGAAGTCCATAGATGGAGAGGCAAAGAGCAGAAAAGAAAAAAGAATGAAAGCAAAGAGAAAAGAATAAAGGGGGGGGGTCCAAAGGAAATGAGGCTAATTGGCTCACCTGGGATTGGACCCATGCCCTTGGAGGAGGAATTTAGAAATGGGAACATATACAACAAAGTAGGAATAGGAGTCAAAGAGCTATGGGAACCTGTGTCCAACAAAAGCCTTAAGGACTCATTAAAGTACCCATATATGGGCATGTCCAATGTAAATTAGATGTGACCAGGCGATATAAGTCTCCCAGGGTCTGAGAAGGCTAGAGTTGATGCCTAGAGGAATATGAAAAAGGAAATTCAGATGCTTTTTATTTTAGAAATTATACAAAATATACATACTATAGGAATTTATTACCTATTTAGTTTCTCTGTATAACAACTATTTTGTAAAGTTCTCTGTATTGTTCTGAAATAAAGTGCATACATAATTTAGTTTACACACATAAATTTTATTAAGAAGAAATAAACAAGAAATTATAACAAATTAGTATGTATTTAAGCATACTAATTCTCAGCAGTGATAGTAGTTACAGACCTAATATATCCAGATGCTTTCTTAAGCTACTAGAAATGTAACAGAAACAAATGCCAAGCTGATAGGGAAATCGTATAATGGTGACTCAGAACAAAATCAATAGTGGCATTTAATAAATGTGGTTAAAACTCTTGGTTATATATATAAATATTTATGTTTACAAAAAAAGCAATCTTTTTGTTGATCTTGATATGATAATAGTAAGAATCCTTTTCTCCTAAATTAGAACTACAAGAGATTTATATAGGATGGACTAATTCTAAGCATAGATTCTACTCAGCTTATCAAACGTGTTAGGTACTGAATCAAGCCGTCTAGAATTAAAAAGAAAATTTAATGCCAATCTCTAGTCTCATAAATGTTAAGTCCATCAAAGGAAACTGGTGTATATAATAGTTAATATGTAGGTTAATAGCACTCTTACCTATGGTCTTATATGTTAACCTTACTTCTACTGGACATATTAAAAGGGCCCAGGATCTGGAATTGACAGTTTCCTTATCCTTTTTCAATGTACACGCTTGGTATTTTATTAAATCTTCTTTTAGGATATTTAGAACAAAAGGGCAATCTTTTGGCTTCTTCCCCATTCCCAGGGAATGTGTATACATCATTACATAAACTTTCAACATATTTGAGCCACAAAAGGCATAATTTACCCTTTTGGCTATGTCTACCTTAAATCATGCTTATTCATTCTAACATGTACCTCCTTCTCTCTAAACCTCACTCTAATTCCTAGCTCATTTTGAAATATAATATCTATCTGAAAAACATCCTTCAAAGGCAGTTAAGATGGAGAGGTTAAACCATTTTAAACAAAACTTATAAAAACATTAGTATTTATTATTTGAAGGTTCTAGTTCATACAAATTATTTATATTAATTAAAGAAAACCTAAACTGATACCTGGTAATATTAAAATAATAAAAGTTTTCTTTCCCTAATGTGAAATTGTTGGAAACTATTGTCTATTGTTCTTTTAATGTATGAGAGAGAAGATGATTGAATAAAATTATTAAAAATAAATTATTAAACTGACACTGAAAAATATATTTTTAATAATAGTAAGATTATAGAAGGATTTTTCTAAAGAATAAACATGAGTGAAGAGGGTCAAAGTGGGTACTATTTAACTGTATTACCAAAGGGTAAAAAATATGAAATTAAAAATAAATCAATATTGAATATAAGGTCAGAATAATTGAATTTTTTTAAGAGGCAATTTGCATCTTTGACAGTCTGAGCAATCTGCAGTCCTCTATTGTTTTTAAAGATTTTTAATCAAAATGGGAACTAATATGGGTTTCAACCCATATAGGCTGAGAGGACCTTTGGAACAAAGTAGAGCTAATTACCTGATTCAGGAAATACATTAAAAAATATACTGAGTTGGTTCTTCTTTGTTTGCAAATGAGCTAAAATCTAAAGAGATTCTTAGGAGAGATTTACAGGAGGATACGTAGGTTTAGAAATAAGGAAAATTAAGATTCAAGTATCAGCTCTTGAAGGAGCCAACATTTAACAGTGTGATGAGTTTTAGGGGAAAATATCCACAAACACCTATGGGGCAATGTAGCTGCCAGTTAGGTCTAAATGAAGGCCTTGAAATGACCTTGAAACGTGAGTCAAAAACTCAGTCTTCAAAGGGTATAACTGATTTGAAAAAAAAATGACCTGATCTTTTATCTATGTTCTGAACAAAGAAAAAGGATAAGGGGAAACAGGTTACAGAAAAGCAGAGATTTTCAGGGCCCATGTTTCATTTACCTATTGCTATGAATAAAAAAGTCCCATATTTAAAAATTTTATACCAGCAAAAATCATTTATTTTATCCCTTAACTTACAACATAAGCATGGTATAATAGGAAAAGCCCACCTCTGCTTCCCCTGCTGTTTCAGCTGGGAGATTTGAAAGGCCTCTCCTACATGGCTGATGTGTTGGTGCTGCCTGGTAGCAGTAGGCCAAGGACCTTGGTTCCATTCCATATGGCGATCTTCTTGGGGATTTTTGGTCTTCCTTAGAGCATAGCATCTGGATTGAAAGAGTGAGTGTTCCCAAAGACAGAAAAGATAAATTGAATCGTCAAGCCCCAAGCCTGGCAGAATCACTTCCATGACATTGTTCAAAGCTTTTACAGAGCCCATGCAGACATAAAGAGGCCTGACTCAATGTCTCAAGGACAAGAGTTGGCACCCTTTGGTCTGAAACAACCCAACAGCCATTAGAATCTGAACAGAGAGCCAAAAGCAATATTTGGTTCTGAGAAAAGCAATATTCTGATGTGAAGACTAGAAAATATTTCTTGGGGCCAAAAAATGCAACACTGTTTATTATTTAGGGGTTCAGACTAGGATGAACAGAAACATAGGAAGGCAGAAGACCATCTATATAATTGATGTAGAATGTTGTCCATGTCCACAGTTTCAGGAACTTGGGGCCACTTGGGGCAGAGTGCTAAAACATTTTTTTGGATGGAATTATAATCACTTCATATTTAATTGATATTACCACCAAGTACTGACCTCTATCAAAAAATCAGTTAATTTGGTCAGTTCTTGTAGTTGTTTCCTATGCATGTGAATTTTCAATTTATGTGGTGTTACCGGCACACAATATTTTTTTATCTTAAGTATAATGTGTAATAGTAGAAAGAGAACTATAATAATATTGCCTAGGACATTCAAATACTTTATTATAGTAATAAAAGCAAGACTAGAGTAAGCACTAAAAGGGGGAGGGGGAGCAAGCAAATATTTTTAATATCTGGATGCTCACAGTAAAATATCTTCTATTCACCAGCACTCTGGTGACCCATGTAGGCAAAAATGAAAAATCTTGGACTCCTCCCACAACCAATTTTTTCCATATTTCATAGAATATAACCATTTAATTTAATAATTATTGTACAAGTACAAAAACGTAATGTATAGAATGTACATTATAAGGGTTGTATAGAATGAAACATTATAAGGGTTGGAAATTAAGGTCTAGGTCAGGTAAATATACACAGGCATGAACATTGTGGAGGAAGATTTGATAAAATAATAATATAAAATATTAACTTTGCAATTGTTCAGTGAGAGTACTAACCCCCCCCAAAAAAAAACCCAGAAGAAAAGATTTTTTTGGATAAAAAATGAATTAAGAAAGGAAGTAAACCTCAGCACTATTTCAAAGTTATTAAATGAAGCGTTCTTAAAAACTGATTAATAAAATCATGTGATTGAAAAAAATTGAACATGTGTGTTCCAATATTCTTATTAAAGATGAGGATAAAATATGTTTTTAAACCTTACTTGAGAGAGAAAAGATGAAAATTTTTAAACTGGAGAAAAAGTGGTAGTAAAGAATTCAGTGGAATATATAATAGTTGCTGACAAGTTTAAGCCATTAAAGAGACACAGTGTGCAATGGGAGTTCAATTTTATTCCAACTGACAGATGAATCCTGTTTTAAAAATAGCTTTTTGTGATTTGAAAAATGATCAGAAGAAAATTCTGAGTATGCAAACAACTATAATAAATAATCTGCATATAGAGAAACAATATATCAAATGCTGCCAGTTTAAATATCTCAGGAGGAATTGAATTAAGATCAGCAGCAAGAAACTCAACTTAAATTTAAAGCTGAAGTTGAGATAAAATGCAGGCTAGTCAATGCTAGCCTTATTGCTATTTCATGACAAAGAAGAATCTTGGTTTGATATCCAGGATGCAAGAGCAAGATTTCTTATTCCAGCTCTCACCACATACTAGTTGTGTAAGCATGAACAGAAATGCAGGTGACCTGTAGTTGCATTCACATTCATCCAAATCACATGCAAAAATTTTATGCTGTGAAAAATGTTTGAGTCTCTAAAGTCTTGTTTCATTCACAGAGGTTACTGATTTACATATGATAATGACATATGTTTATAAAAGCTATTTCTGGAAACACTGTAAATTATGTATGTACATATCCAACATATGCACACCATACAGTTAAATTGATTTTCGACAGTTCTACGTTATTTTTATTTTTTTTTAATTCTGTGAATTCTACCATGTAAATAGTTAGATAGATAGATAGATATTCACATAATCATCATTACCATAATAAGGATGCAGAACAGTTTCAAAAACACATACTCATGCTTTCTACATGTACTCACATATTCTTCCCACCCTTAAACCTGACTAAAATCAATCTAGCTTCAATCAGATTTTCTTTTCCAGATGTCATATATAAATAGAATCATACAGCTTGTAATCACTGAGATTACAACTTTTCGAGACTGACTTTATTCACCCAGTATAATGCCTATGATATTCACCCAAGTTGTTGCATGCATTAATATTCATTCTTTTTTATCATTGGATGGTATTTTTTAGTATGGATATAACACAGTTTATTTATACATTTACCTGGGGAAGAATATTTGTTGTTTTTTTTTCTAGTTTTGAGAATTCTAAGTACTGCTGCTGTCAAGTTTTCTGTGAATAAAAGCTCTCATTTCTCAAGGATAAACATCCAGGCATAGGAAGGCTTGGTCATATAGGTCATATAGTATGTAACTGTTTAGCTTGGTAAGAAAATGCCAAATTATTTTCCAGAGTTGCTAGAATATTGAAAACCACATCAGATATTGTTATACTTTTTTGTATTTAACTGTAAATTGTGCTTTAAAGTAATAAAATCAGAAAAAAACATCCACTATATTTACCCAAACATTTACCCAATCTACTGCTCTTCCTTTTTAAATGATATTTTGATGGGAAAGGCAGCGGAGCACAACAGACACTAGTATGGCAATTTGTAAATCAATGGATGTGTAACTGATGTGATTCTGCAATCTGTGTATGGGGTGAAGGTGGGAGTTCATAACCCACTTGAATCAAAGTGTCGAATATGATATGTCAAGAAATTTGTAATGTTTTGAACAACCCACAATAAAAAATTTAAATAAATAAATAAATAAATAAATGATATTTCATTTTTATTTTGCTATAATTTCCTTTTCTTCTAAGGAACTTTTTAGCAACTTATTTTTTAAGATGCTATTTTGAGTCTCTTTTCCTTCCACTGAACTCTGATGATGCAAATATTATATATTTCCTTATTGTTTCACAATTCTTGAGGTTCATCCAGTAACTTTAAAATTTTGGTTATTGTATTTTTTACTTCTACAATTTTCATTAAGTTCTTCTTATGCCTTCTACATCTTTGCTGAGACTTTTTATTTTTGCTGTTCCTTCAAATTGCTCATGATAGCTTTTAGAAACTGTGTAATAGCTGTTTACAATCTTTGTCAAATAATTCCAACATCTGTGTTATCTTGATTTTATTGTCTGATAATTATATTTTTTTCCTATGTTGAGATTTTTATTTCTTTGTAGGTCAAGTAATTTTGATTTATTCTGGAGTACACTGCACATTTTATGTTTGACCCTATGGGGTATTTCTTAATCCTATGGAGGATTTTGATACCTTTGTCTGAGTTAGCAGTTTTTCTGGTTAGATTTGGCCACAAGCTGCGATGTGTATTCTGTATGCTGTGGTTCAGTGCTCCAATGCCAGTTAAGCATCCAAAGCCTTTTTAATGCTTTCACCCAGTGACTATCTGGGACCCAAATGGAAGTCTCAGAGTTTTTGGATGAAAATTAGAATAAAATACACATATGTACAATTAGTGAGGTAGAACCATGGGTTCATAGGCAACTTTGGATTGCCATATTACATATAGGCCTAAGTAGTAATATGGGGATTGGGGTGGGCTTCAAGAAGAGGGAAGAGAGAGGAAAGGAAGAGAGAAATCAGTGTAATTGGCCTAGCTTTCTTGGAAGGGCAATTTTACTGAATAAAAAGGAAGGTTTTGTCCCCCAAAGTTTGACTCTAATGACTTCTTATCATTCCTGTTGTGTTGCCACCAAAGGATTGCCCAAGGACAGAGACATGAGACCATAGCAAAGAAAAAGAAGTAGGGAATTGTCCACTGATTCTGAGCATTGATATATCCCTGCCCCAATCCTGAAATAAATGGTGTTTTTCCTGGTTCTGTCTTGATGATGCAATTGCACCCTTATGGGAATCAAACTGAATGGAGTCAAGGCTAGGAGACATGGTCAGGGGAGGACTGGTAAACCTTCAGATGGTTTGGTAGCACTTTGAATTTTCTGCTATTCTTCCCTGATCTGTAGGGTAAATCTGTTGCCTTTGAATCTCCAACTATTTGCTCCATGATCTGTCTCAAAAAAATAAAAAGGGCTGTGGATGTAGAGTGCTTGCCTAGAATATACATAGGTTCAATCCCAAATGCCATGAAATATAAAAAAATAATAAAATAAATAAATATGAGAGGAATTGGATACATTTTCAAATCCAATTAAGAACCTAAAACCATTCTCCCTTCATATTTATGAGTTTCACATTTAAAATATTTGGGAAAGAAATGGCATCTATCCTGAGCATGTATAGATATTTCTTTTCTTGCATTATTCCCTAAAGAATATGGTATTACTATTTATATAACATTTGGATTGTATTAGATAATCCAAGTGAGCTAGAGATGATTTAAAGTGTATGACGGATTGAATAACTTGTATGCAAATATGACACAATTTTATATGAAAACTTGAGCATCCATGAGTATGAGTATTCTTAGGAGATTGCGGAACTAATTCCCCAGTCATACCAAAGGATAACTTGATGTGCTGTCTGTAAGAAACTTACTTCAAATATAATTACATAGGAAGATTTAAAATAAAATAATGTAAAAATAGAATATGAAAACATTGACCAAAACTGATTGGTATATTAGCATCAGATAAATTTATTTCAGAGAAAAAAATTACCAAGAACAGAGAGAAACATTACATTATGTTAAAATCAAAATGCAGCATTCCTAAATATATATACACATAAAGCATGAGAGTTACAAAATATATGAAGAAAAACTGATTGAAGTGAAATAGACAAATCCACAGTTTTGAATTGCAGAATAAATAGAAAATCAGCAAGGATACAGAATGCAACAATATTATCAACCTGTAGGATCTAATTCATATTTACAAAACATCCACCCAAGAAAAGCAGAAAATACTTTCTTTCAAGTACTCATGGAACACATAGGCAAATATGCCATACCCTGAGTCATTAAAAAGCTCACGAAATTAGGAAAATTGAAGTAATACAAAGGTTTTTTTTCCTCATTATGGCAGAATTAAACTAGGAATCAATGGGTTAAGTAACAGGAAAATCTTCAGACACTTGAAAATGAAGCAGTACACTTCCAAATGATCCATTGGTCATAGAGAAAATAAAATACATATTAAATTGAAAATGAAAATGAAAATGTATTATTTCAGAACATGTTGCACACAGGTAAAGCAGCACTGTGAGTAAAGTTTATAGCTCTGAATTATTAGGTTTAAAAAAAGACAAAAAAATAATAAGTTCTCAATTCAAGAAACTAAAAAATAGAAGAAAGACACCCTACAGTAAACAAAAGGAAAGGAATATTAAGTAGTGGAAATCAATTATATTGAAAACAATAGAGTAAAAACAAATGCTTGTTATCCTGAGAAGAACAATAATATGGATCACTTTCCCAAGACAAAGAACAAACTCGAGAAGACACAACTCCAAATATCAGGAATTGAATAGAATATCACTGCAGATCCAGAGGACATCAAATTATTAATTAGAATATCTGTTAATGACTCTCCATACATAAATTTTATACCCTAGAGCAAAATGACTGATTCTTTGCAAGATTAAAACTATAATAACTCACCAAGTATGAGCAGGCAATTTAAGCTGCCCTTTAACACTTAAGAGGTTGGATTTTTATTCATGGAGAATGTTTTATTTTATGGATATTGTACCCTAATATATCTGTTTAAAAACAAACTTTAGAAGTGATTACTTATTGCCTTTTTATGTTTTATTTTTATATTTAAATTGCCATATGGTAAAACTAACTTTTTCATTTTTCTATAGTTAGTTCTATCAATTTTAACATATATGTACATTTATATAACTACCAATATCAGACTACATGATTATTTCACTCATTTCAGAAGCCTTACAGTGAAAACTTGGCCTTTGCAGTCACTCCTTCACCACCTTGCTAACCACTAATCCATTTTCCATTACTACTCTTTCGTATTTTTGAGAATATCCAATATGTGGACCTATATAGTATATATAACCTTTTGAGAGTGATTTCTCTCACTTGATGAAATGTTTTTGATCCCCCGTCCAAGTTACTGTCTATGTCAACAGTCAGTTTCTTTTGATTTCAGAGTAGTGTGCCATGATATGGCTATATTAGTTTGTTTATATATTGACCCTTTGAAGGTCATTTGGGTTGTTTCCAGCTTTTAGAAGTACAACCTAAACCTGTTATAAACATAAATGTATGTTTTTACAAGAATAAATGTTTTCATTTCTCTACAATATAATACCCAGGAATTAAATGCCAGTTGAATGGTGAATAACTTTATGAGAATTGCCAAAGTACTTTTCAGAGTAGCTCTAACATTTCACATTCCTATCAGCAATGCATAAGAGCACTTGTTGCTCTTATTCTCACTCTGTCCTTGGTATAATAATTTGATCTTAGTTATCACAATAATGGTGTAGTGATATCACATTGTGCTTTTAATTTGTATTTTCTTAACAGCTGTTTGTGTTAGACAATTTTCAATGTGATTATTTTCTATCCTTATATACTACTTGGTGAACTGTTTGTTGAAGTCTTTTGTTCATTTTTAATCTGAGATTTTTAAAATCTTATTATTGAGTTTTGAGGGTTCTTCATACAGTCATTTGTGGATATGTGGTTTTGCCAGTATTTTCTTCCAATCTGTAGTTTGTCTCTTTATTCTCATGGTAGCATCTTTGATAAAGCAAAAGCTTATAATTTTCATAATATTCTACTAATAATTTTATTATCAAACATATCATTCATGTGATTTGTTCTAAATTATATACAATTTTTTTACCTTACACTTAGATTAATTATCTATTTCAAGTTGATCTTTTATTAGGTGTGAGATTTAGGACAAGATTCATTTTTTTGTTGTTGTTTGGTTTTTTGCAAAGACCATATTTTCTCAATTTAATTTATTTTCAACCTGTTTTTGTAATATATTCCTATAGTTCATTTTCTGTTTCTATGATATTTTCCTTTAATTATACCACTTCTTAATTACTATACCTTTATAGTAAGTCTTAAAATCAGTAGTGTGATTTTTTCAATCTTATTCTTCCTTTTGAAACTGTCATAGATATTACAGTTCCTTTGCCTTTGTATACACATTTTAGAGGACTAAGTCAAGCCATTTCAAGGAGAAAATAACTTTTGCCTTTATTTTATTTATTTATTTTTTAAATATTAATTTTTTAGTTGTAGTTGGACACAATACCTCTATTTCCTTTATTTATTTTTGTGTGGTGCTGAGGATCGAACTCAGGGCCCCGCATGTGTGAGGAGAGTGTTTTACCATTGAGCCACAACCCCAGCCCCAATGCCTTTATTTCTAACCAAAATCAACAGTGGCATGTAATCACAAGATCTTAAGTTTTAATCTGTCTTAAGAAAAAAGACTAATGTTTCCTGGTATTTTCTAATAATGCACATTCTATGTCTACAGAAACCTATTTACAAAACATTAACCAAAAAAGAGCTAAGATTCAAGTGGGTATGTGCATGTGTGTGTAACCTATCTACCAGTTTTCTCCTATTGATCTATTTGAACTTGGTTTATTTATTACATACATAAGTAATTTGGTTTATATGTAAATATGTAAGTACCATAATAAAAGTGAATTTAGTAGCTAAAACTTAAAAGTCTATAGCTGGTATAATGAAAGTTTAAGTACATTTCATCATTAGCAATAACAAGATTTGAGTTTAGGTAGCATAATGGCATCTGCTTGAAATACTTGATCTTCCATATGTCAGACATTTTCTATGGTCCAGCATTCCACTCACTACCTTATTTCCTGTTAGCTCTCATTTACATTCACAGAGCCAAAAATTCCTAATTCTTTTTTTCTCAGACTTCTTTATAATGCTTCAGTCTGGATAATGAAATCAGTGGGAAAGCTCATTGAATTTATAGAAAATTTTTTTTCCAATAAAAAAATACAAATATATGCCCATCTTTACCTTCCCAGATGAGGCCACATCCCATGTGTCTTATGGAACAACCATCCAGTGCCATGGAGATGTGTAGAGTGACTGAATGTAACAACAGAAACTGACATTCCTGATGACCCTTCTGTGTTGCTTAAGACAGTTGTGTAATTGCCATCTGCCACTAGAAGTACTATTTGAAATAATAAATTACCTTATTTTCTAAGTCACTTTTGGTTGAGCATTCTATTATTTGCAGTCAAAAGTGTCCTAATAGATAAATCTCTTTAAATGTGTAACCAAGAGAAACATAATTTCATTATTTCCTCTTCATTTCTCTTTTGGAGAAAATCTGACTCTTTAATAGATTAAGACATCCACTCAGCACCTTTTAAAGGCCATGGAGTAAAACAATACTGTAGAAACATTTTTGCTTTCCTTTATCAGAAGACTACTTGATGTATCTGGAATTTCACAGTTGTAATTTACAATTAAAGTAACATTCTATGGTGCAAAAACTGTTGCACTTGGAGGCCTTAGATCTTAATCCTGCTGCTGACATTGATTATGTTGATTCATCAAATATTCGGACTTCAGTTCCTATAACTGAAAATAATACCTGTTCTGGAAATATTGTAAATTCTCTGAGAAGTTAACCACAATAACGTCATATCATACCCCTACACACTCCTGAGGAACAAGTCCAAGAATAAGAAGTGATCCTAATATTGTACCTAAAATTGACCACAAATATTTTCTTCAACATGGAATCCTGTTTGAGATAGTTCTCAAGATCCCTATTTTTTTTTTGTAAAACATGAGAATCTTCATACTCTTTTAGTTAACTCCTGTGTCATTGCTGGAAGGTGACAAGCATGACGTTGTTTCCCACTTGAGATCACTGCCATCCACCCGGAGAAGAACTAAAAGAAACTTCTGTTACTGGACTTTCGTAGAAAGATTATTTTTGCAATACATTTTTTTATTCACATAGAAATGTCTAAAATTCCTGTAAGATTAGAGTGACGAGGCTGAGGAGTCCACTGAAACTTTAAGACAAAAGGGGAAAATAAAATCCATGTTAGTTTAAAAATCAGAACATCTTGCTGTGATGATTTCTTTTCTCTTGGTGACTTCCTCCAAACTTCCATGTATTTCTAGGTTCTCAAGTAATCAGATTCTATCAGTGATATCTGGGTCATCCTGTGCCAATCACCCTTCAGGTAATTGGCACAAGCTGATGGAAATAATAACCATCTTTAAACCAGAGGAGATGTGATTGTTGCTTTCTCATGGCATAGACTCCAATCTCTGAAATACACTGAAGGATTATTTTGACTAATACTGCATTTGTCCTCAATACATTTTAGAAAATGCATTAAGAACTTGAATGAAGAAATGATAAAGATATCACAAAATATCTAAAAAGATTGGTTTCAAAAAAGGTGAACTGAAACTGACAGAAGTGGAGAGAGTAATTGAAGAGCCATTTTGAAGGGTGTCCAAATGAATGACAATGTCGTGAATGTGAACAGGTGAAAATATCTCATCTGTTGGCTGTAAGAGTAAAAGAAATTGAAGTTAAAGTGTAAAAGACTGGGTGTTGTAAAGTATCTAAGCTGCAAAGCCTGAGTTAAAATGTAAAGGACCCAAAACCTGTCCTGTAGCTGTTAGGACAATTCCCGGGACTGCCCAGTAAATATTCCCCCTGACCATCTAGTTGTTTAATAACCTAGAACCCTGTGCAGCTTAGCACGTAGGCATTCAGGGCCCAAACCAATCAGTTTGAATGTACCCCCCCTCCTTAGAACTCACCTATCACTCCCGCCAGACCTGTTCCCGCCAATGAATGTGCTAATCAAGTTTGAGAGTTGTTGTACGATTTTCCTGCGCCTCCATGATGATTTGCTCTGATGTATGCAGAGCCCCCGCCCTCCCCCAAAAGTGTACTTAAGCACTGCTTAACCTCTGCTCGGGGCTCTTGGCCGCTCTCCCTTGTTGAGTGAGAACGGAGCCCCAGCACGCTGGATTGGATCCTCAATAAATCCCCTTTTGCTGTTGCATGAGCCAGTCTCTTGGTGGTCTCTTCCTCCGACTTTCGCCGGACCCTTACATTGGCAAAGATTTTCATCAAAATATCACATTATACAATTCTATAAGATAATTTGTCAATTCAAAAATATTAATTTTACAAAAGACTTGCTTGGACATCAAAGATAATGATTTTATATCATTATTAGTTCATGTTTGAGATAGCCAAATTTCTAATAACTAACCATGCTTTAAGGAGCAAGAAAGAATTTTTATTTGCTTCTGAGGCACTCTTGGAACACAAAGTTATAAAGATTATAGGTCTTACTCTGTCACCAGAAAGTTTAAAATCTCAATAAGAAGCCTAATAAATGAAAGAGTGCAATGAAATGTTCTATTTCGTATAGGAAGCAAATACCTCTCATAAAGCATGGTCTATAATGAGGACTTAATGGATGTTTATTGAAAAACAAAAAAGTGACTTGATACAAGTATGTGCATGGCAAACTCTGTAAGCAGAACAATGTTTAGAAAATATTTATTAGGCCCAGTGGTCTAGGAAAAAAAAAAGTTGAATGCAGAAGAAAACAACATTAGAGGCTCAGGAAGTTGTGACCAAATATTCAGAGGTTTATCTTATAGAACTGTATTTACATTTGGCAAAGATTGTCTCAGAGGATGCCTAGGTATTTTGCAAATGTTCTGAGGGAGTGTTCAGGTAACTCCCTACCTTTCCAGGATGAAAAGCATTTGCAGTCAATTGCCCATGGAAACTTTCTTTGATGCTGACAGATGAATAGGGAATTTGCCTAATTAACTTTAAGAAAGCTATTTGTTCATTCATGAAGTCATGCATTTTTGCATTCAAACACAATTAAATGAGTATTTATGTAAAAATCTGTATAACTAAATCTGTAAGGCTTTGTAACTCAAAATGTTTTCCTTGGACAAGAAGCATCTATATCACCTAAAAGCTTGTTAGGAATTCAGATCATCAGGACCAGCTTCAAATTTACTCAGTCAGAATCTGTATTTAACAAGATTCCCAAGTAGTTCATAAGAAAATATATAAGGGATACAAAGAAAGCTTCTTTATAGCATTCTTGGGCTTCTTTATCTAATTACATATATAAAAAAGATACATGTACAATTATACTATAATACCAGTGCTCACAAGCAAGTGCTAATATATCTAACAGAGCAAGTTTTATACAGCCTGGTATGGACTTTAAGGTCAGACTAACTGTAGTTTCAACACAAAATCCCTGTTGATTATTTTCTGAGTGAAATAAGACACATTATTTTTCCTTTGTCTTATTCAGTTTTTGCACCTGTAAATGAGAATTAATGATGATTACTTTATAAGGCTTATTAAGAGTTAGTAATGACCCATGTAAGTGCTTGGAACATTATCTGGAGCAGATTAAGCATTGATTAAATAATGATGACTATTATGGAAATTAAAAAGTTTACAGTTTGCAAGTAGCTATTCTGTTATGGATATATTTTCATGATAAAGTGACCTATATTCATATATTACAGGTAGAATTTTGATATAATAACTTAAGGATACATAAGGAAGGAGATACTCAACCCTCCAGTCATAATTTTCAACTATGGCAGTATTTTTTACTCTGTAGACATTGCTTGAGAGTCCAGGACTTTAGATAACAGAATATTCATTATGCTGTTAGAAATGATGTTCAATTTAGACTGATCATCAATTTAGACAAATCAGTCTGCAAGTTTAATAACAGCATAAATTAGATATTCTTTTAAAATACATTAATAATTTTATTATTGCAAAATATTTATAAAATGAAATGTTTTCAAAATAATCAAGTTTCCTCTTATAGTCTATTTTACCTTAGTATTAAAATTAAATGGGTTGACATTTTTATGTTTGAAACACAGGGAGACTAAAACTAATGAAATTTAGATGGGCATTTTTTTGGGAAACAGGGATTGAACTAAGGGGCACTCAACCACTGGGCCACATCCCAAGCCCTATTTTGTATTTTATTTAGCGACAGGGTCACACTGAGTTGCTTAGTGCTTCTCAGTTGCTGAGGCTGGATTTGAACTCATGATCCTCCTGTTTCAGCCTCTGAGCAGCTGGGATTACAGGCATGGGCCACCGTACCGCACCTGGTTTAGATGGGTATTGATAGTGAATGAAAAAATCATGCACTTTTTAATCTGTCGCAATTTGTTCATATAGGATTTTTCTTGGTAAAAACATATTTCTATATACGATGCGTTGTTTTATTGAAGAAACTGTAGTAGTGTAAAATAATTTTATTAAATTCCCCTTGATTATCGAAGTAGCATGAGTGACATATAGCCTGCCTTCTCCTTCCACATCATCCATGCCAGCTGCTCCATACCAAGAGCTGAGAAGACAAGTGTTTAAATTGAGCTGATGAGACATGACTGATCCTAGTTACCCAATTATCTCCTTGCAATTTAAACATGCTGTTTTTAATGCTCACTTTGGTATTGTCCAAATATATAAAAAAAATTAGAAATGTTACCCAAGGAGAGGTATGTATTGTTATATACAGTTTTAAATCTTTCCTTCTCTCCCAAAGCCCTGCCCAACTAAAATAAAGGTGTCTTCAGAAAGCATTGGGACATTGCAAGGATATCAGACTTAGGTGCACAAAACAGATCTGAGGGTTTCCTCACCAAATATTCCATTGCCTCTAGGCTTTATGCATTCCCCTCTGGCTCAATTTCTGCTTTTTATCAATTACACTGGTTTTCTTTATCTTTTTCTCTTTTCCCCTTTGGGAGCCTAGAAGTGGAGATGTTAAGGACTTCCATCTGCCTTCAACCTGGTTATTCAGGAGAGTGCAATTTTTGCTATAGGCAACAATAGATGAGCTGCTGAAAGCTTTTGGGTTTTGGGGTTTGACAAAGGCCATAAAGCAGGAATTTCCAAAGTGCGTAAGGAGGCTACTGATGGATTTTCAATACTACCAAGTGGTCTATAAACAGTTCAGCAGATTGGAATTAAAAATTAATGAAGTAATTTTTCCCTAATTTTTTCAGAAGTTTTATTAAATATAAGATTGAACTTTTCACCAAAATACTGTTATAAGGTTAAAAATCGCATCTGATTCTTTTTTTTTTTTTTTTTGGTCAAGGACACATTTGAATGGTTTTTCTGACACAGCTTTCAGCAACCAGGAAGTTTCTTGTCTCAGTCAAAGGATTTTCCTGTCTTTTGAGTGCTATTGCTTATATTTGCTAACCTGGCACTTTCATTGCTTTTTAAGCTTTATATCCAAAATTATAAGTTCAAAAACAATAAGTAAGGCATAAAAGCAACAATAAAGCATGATAGAAGATTACAAATCTTAATCCTCCCACCAAATGAACATGAATCTGTGTGGGTTATAAAAAGTGAATTTGTTCATCCAGTGACTTTATAATGGTATCCGAATGGTATCCAAAACAAAAAGTAAATAAGCAGTAAATTTGAAAATTAGATTTTTTTTCTTGTAAAGGCAGTTACTGTGCTCCTAGTCCTGACTGCTTTGTTTGTTTAAAAAAAAGGTGGGTGTTTATGAGGCCATAGATTATTGAAGTCATTTTCTCTATGAAAAAATTAATCAATTGCTTATATTAATAGCTTATAAAACAATGATGTTAATGTCCTTGTAAAAAAGAAAAAAGCAAAAGAAACCATTTCCAGAATCTTTTGTCAAAGGAAATTGTCTACCATCACAAATTAAGTGTTTTTAATAGAAAATGGTAGCATTATTGTGTATGCAAACTTACAGACATATAAACTTCTGTTTGGCTAAAACTGTGTATTGTATGAATCCATTAACTGCGCGTATATTGTGAGAATATATTTAAGGTTTGTAAGCCTTTATATAGATGTATTCTTTTTATTGAAATTGAGGCTGCAAGAGTGTAATACAGGAAAAGTTAAGTCACATGAATAAAGGTTTGCATGTAAATGCCTGTGTACGCCCTGCATTATTCACAGAAAAGAGTTGGAAAATCACAAAATACTGTCTCATCTTGGTTATATGTTGAAGAAAATAATGCAAGTTGTTAGTATGGAAATCATAGCATACAGCATTATTTTTAGTATGTTATGGAGGAAATGGCAGTAAGCAAAAATCCACTTTGCTTTAGCCTTCTTAAGTAAGCTAATAGTGAGTGGTCAAGGTGCTCAAATAAGCAATGTAAATGATGGAGTAAAATTCCTTAATGACGCTAACAGTGGTGGTAAAACACCATTTATATGTACTTTGCTCAAATGCAATATTTCTATAATAGCATTGATTTCTAGAAGAGTTTTAACCTATTTTATGGAACTGAGATATGATTTCAATGTGCCATAAGAAATATCTAGGCTTTAGCAGACAGTTGAAAGTTGATGCAAGTGACTCAATTACCAAGAAATGTGTCCTTTTACAGAACATGATGCTTGTTTTTATTCAACTGCAAATCATACTTGAATATTAAGGCAGAACATGAGGGAATCCTTTCTGGAGCTAAAAGCAAAATGTAGGTGGGTTAGGAAATCTGTTCTTCCCTATCTCCCAAGTTGACTCATTTTACCCTCCCGTTTTTTTAGTATAATCTTCATGCCAATTCTGCTTTTGATGGAACCTGTGAAAAAGTTTGATATAATAGAGAGTTTTTCTATTATTTTATGTTTGATGTTAATAAATAAATCTCATATTGCTTTCAAATAGTTATTCTCACTCCAGACCACTTGTAAATGTGAATGAGGCTAGTGTAATTTCACAGAAACAAATAATAATAATAAAAGAAAGTAAGAGGATCACAGTCAAATTGAAAGTTATTTAATCTAAGAGAGGAACATAATTATTAGTATACATAATTATGTCTTAGGATGTGATAAATAAGTGTTTTATAAACTGTAAGGTCATATCTTTTTGCTTAGCATGCATTTTAAGTAGACAGAGTTAGAAATTTGGGAATATTGCGATATATACCAACCTGTGGCAATTTCTTAGCTTTCCATCTCTCAATATTCAATTGTCATGCCAAGCTGGGTGTCTCCAGTTTACTTTATGATAAATGAGACATAGAGCTGTTTAAATGTGAATGAATACTATTTGTCAGTGTGTATGCAGATATTAGGGACTGGGTTTGGTTAATGTCAATATTCAAAGTTAATGCCTTCTAACTTTGTATGTAAAAAGTGATACTTTCACTATTTATTATACAGCATTTGTTAACTATTATATATAGAACCTGATGTTGTTTTCCAACCTAAACCTTTACAAAAACATTATTTTCATTTTTAGAATTTGTGTATTTTTATTCATTCATTTTACTTATACATGATAGTAGAATCCAATTCGATATATTTATACATGCATGGAATATATTTTATTCTAATTAGGATCCCCGTCTTATGGATGTACATGGTGATGAGATTCACTGTGGTGTATTCATATATGCACATAGGAAAGTTATTATTTTCATTTTAGATATAACATATTTTAACTATTCTATGATAATACAAATACTTTAGCATGTCATATAGTACTATAAACTGAGAGAAGAGCCAGCTATTTTCTCCCTCATCTATTTCCACTCATGAATATGCATAAATACATTCTTACACTCTCTTTTGGTATTTACTTCCACATTCCTAAATAACCTGTTGTTGTTATTGAGTCATTTGGACATTATTCTCTTCTATTCTTACAATTATCCAATTCATAGTGTTTTAATGAATTAAATTGCACTAGCACTAACAAATGTTAGTTTATTTTGCTATTTTATCTCATTTTTCCCACTGAGTTTTTATTTTTATTGGTTCTTTTTAGTTATACATGGCAATAAAATTTACTTTGATATAATTATACAAGCATGGAATATATTTTATTCTAATTAGGACTCTATTTTTATGGAGGTACATGATGGTGGGATTCACTATGGTGTATTCATATATGTACATAGAAAATTGTTTAAGATTCATTTTACTTTCTTTCCTTTTCCTGTCCCTATCCTTCCCTTAATTTCTCTTTTTCTAATCTACTGAATATCTCTTCCTCCCCTCTTCCTTCTTATTGTGGGTTAGCTTCTACATAGCAGCAAAAGCATTTGCCCTTTGGTTTTGAGGGACCGTATTATTTCACTTAGCATGATAGTCTCCAGGTTTTTCTATTTCCTTTTCATTTATTCAATATATTCTCTCATTATCATATTATTTTTAAATATTAAAAATATCTTTAAGAATGGTTTACAGTGATCCAATACAACAAGCATGGTATCTGTTTTACTACATTTTCCTGTGGCCATTACTTCTGGCCAGTGCCCCTCTTCCAATCTACATTGCTGATTGTCTGCTCGGTGTGGTGCTGCTACTCTGAGAGTCTCTCCTCTGGTCTACTAATTCCAAGGTCAAGTATCTTTCATTTCCTTCTCTTACTCTTTTATGTAAGGACATCTTCTAGTAATAGCCTAAGAAAAGATGGAATAAAAGTAAGATTTCAAGAATTTAGACTCCTGTTTTTATTCTGTGTGCATCATCAATGATTTTATGGAAATACAATATAAGGAAAAATATTTTTTCTTAAAATGTTCAAGATATTGTTTCATGTCTTGTAGGCTTAACTGTTGACAAATTAGGTATCATCCCCCTTTAATTCCTTTGAGGACCTGCTTTTCTGTTGAAAGGCTTTTATATCCCAAGGGTACTGATAATATGCCTTAATTTCAATTTATTATGCTGAACAGTATAGATATCATTCAATTTAATAGATAATATCTTTCCTGTCTGAGAAATAGTCCTTAAATATTTACTTATTTTTAATCAGTTTTATTGAGGAATAATTCATTCCATATGATTCAGCAATTTAAAGTATATGATTCTATGATGTTTATTGTGTTCAAGGAGTTGAGTCTCCATTGCTGCAATTAATTTTAAGGTATTTCATTACATTGCCCCACTTGCAAGCAAACAAACAAAAATGTCCTTCTTGCCAGCCTAAACCACTCAGACCCCTGATCCACTCTTCTCTCGATAATCACTAATATACTTTTCATCTTTAATGATTTGTTGATCTGGACATTTCATATAAAAGTGTTCTTTGTGACTGGTTTCTTACACTTGGCATATTTTCATAGTTCATCCATATAGTTATATGTTTCATTTCAAGCATTATAAGTAATACTTATCAATCAATATATTATTATATTGATACACCACATTTTATTTATCTATTCATCAGTGGGTGAATATTGGGTGGCTTTTACTTTTGGACTATTAGGAATAATACTGCTATTAAATATTTGTATAAGTTTTCATGTTGACAAGTCTTCATTTTTCTTGTGTATGAACCTAGGTATCAAATTGCTAGATGATATGATAATTCAATAATTGACTTTGAAATGTACTTATTATTTTCCAAAACAGCTCTACCATTTTTTATTGCTGACAGTATTGAAAGAGGGATACAAATGACATATATTCTTGTCAATATATATTATCTATTTTTTTTCTATTACTTCTTATAAATGGGTGTATTATGATATCTCCTTATCATTATTTGCATTTTCCTGGTAGCTAATATTTTCATATACTTTTTGATAATTTGTATATCATAGTTGAAACACTGTTCAGACATCTTGACAATGTTTTAATTGAACTCCTCATCTTTGTCCTATTGAATTTTATCAGTTCTCTTTATTTTCTAGGTAGAAATCCTTTGTTAGACATATGGTTTTCAAATATTTTATCACACATCTAGTTTGCCTTTTAACTTCTTTCATGATATCTTTTGAGAGGCAAATGCTTTTAATTTTTATTATGCCAATTTTATCATATTTTCATTTGTTACTTATGCTTTAAGCACAAGAAACCATTGCTTAGACAACATATTGTATTATGTCTTCTACTGATTTTACAGGCTTAGTTCTTACATATGAGTGCTTAACTCATTTTGAGTTTATATAGTGTGAAATAATGGTATAGAATATTTGTGTATTAATATCCTATTTTCCTATCACCATTAATTGAAAAGACTATTCTTTTCCCCATTGAATTTTCTTTACAAAAATTAATCAACTATAAATATGAGAGTGTATTTCTGATTCTAAATTCTGTTCCCCTGATCTATACATTCATTCTTATGCCATTGCCATACTACATTCCCTTGCTCAATAGAAAGCTTTAGAAATTGGGAAATATGAGTTTTTCAACTTTGTTCCTCTTAATTGAGATAATCTTGATTATTATGGGTCTCTTGAATATTTGTATGAATTTGAATTCAGTTTGTCAATTTCTGAATTGAAGTTAGATGGAACTTTTACAGGACTTGTATTGAGTCTGTAGAATAATTTTAGGGAGTGTTGACACTGAACAATATTAATTCTTCTGATCCATGATGTGTTGAATTTTGACAAATACATTATTGTGATGATCACATGGTATTTGTGCTTTATTCAAGAGCATTTGATTTTTGGATTTTGGACTAATTTTGCATTCCCTGAACAAATCCATTTGTTTTCAGAATGGATAATTGCTAAATTTGAATTGCTAGTATTTTGCTGAGGATTTTTTAAAAAAATCCCTATTCATAAGACATTATGCTCTACAGTTTTTTTTTCTTCTGATGTTTTTGATGTTTTCTGATTCTTGTTATCAGAATAATGCTGGTCTCAGAAACTGTTGGGAAGTGTTTCCTTCCTTTCTATTTTTTGGAAGAGTTTGCAAAAATTAGCATTAATTATTTCATTATTTGCTGAAATTTAACAGTGAAATCATCTGGTCCTAGGGTTTCCCTTTTGATAACTTTTTTGTTTACTGATTTTACCTATTTTCTTGTTAATTTTCTATTCAGATTTTTCATTCTTGAATCAGTTTCAAAGTTTTTGCCTTTCTAGGGATTTGCCTATTTCATTTAAGTGTTATACAATTGTTCAGAGAATTCTCTTATTATTTTTATTTTCTCAAGTCTGATATTAAATTCCACGCTTATTCCTAGCTTCGATATCATAAGTCTTCTCTTTCTTTCTTGGTCAGTCTAACTTTTTGAATTCTAAAATATTTTTTGGGAACCTACTTTTTATTTAGCTTACTCTCTTGTTTTCTGTTATCTAGTTTGTTATTTTTTATATGTTCTTTATTTCTTTCTTAAACTTTTGATTTATTTTTTCTTTTTCCACTGTCTTAGTTGGAAGGTAGGTTGTTGATTTGTTTCTTCTCTCCTTAGTACAAATATTTACAGCTATCAACTTCCCTTGGTGCACTACAGTAACCACATTCCTATGATATGTTATGGTGTGTCTTCATTTTATGCTCTCAAAATGTTTTTTTTTAATTTCTATTGTAACTTCTTTAAACTATTTGCCCTTTAAAGGTGTGTTAATTTTCACTTAATTGTGGATTTTCACTTTTTCATGCAATTCATTTTTAATTTCACTTCAGTGTAATCAAAAGGTGTATTTTGTACTTTTCAATCATTTTAAATTTATTGAGGCTTGTTTTGCATCCTTGCACATGGTCTATCCTGAAGTTTTTGGGGGAGCATTTGAGAAGAATGCACATCCTTCTGTGTTTTAGAGCAATGTGATGTCTGTTCTAGTATGCGTAGAGTATTGTTTATTCCTTTTATTTTTCTTGTTCGTCTTCAGCCAGTGCTATCTGATATTGGGTAGCGAGGTCCTAAACTATTACTGTTCAATTATTTATTTCCTTCTATAATTCTGTGAGATTTTGCTTTATATAATTTTGCATTTTCATTATGTGTGACATATATGCCCATAGTATTTATTAATTCCTAATGAACTGACCCATCAAATATCATAAAATGTTCTTCATCTATGACAACATTCTATTTTAAATTCCATTCTTTTTGATATTTTTATAACCATTTCAGCTTTATTATGGTATTTAAATTTTGTGATAAAACTTTCACCATCCTTTTATATTAAATCTGTGTCTTTGAACCTAAAGTGTCCCATATTAATGATAAATAGTTGGATCTTATTACTTTACCCAGTGTGTCTGCCTTTTCATTGCACTGAGAAATCTCTTCAAAATTGTGTTTTGATTGACATAATTGTTTTCTACTTTCTACTTCACTGGATTTTTATATATCACATCTCTTTTTCTTCCTTCACTACTTTCTTTGCATTAAGATTTATCCTAGTATAACATTTAATTTTCATTTACTATTTTCAGCATATTGCTTTTTTTTCTTTTTGCCTAATGGCACTAGCTAGAAATTAAAGAATAGTGTTGGATAGAAGGTGTGAAAGCAGGCATTCTTGAGTTGTTCTTCATTATAGAGGGGAAGTTGTCAGGTCAATTTTAAGTATGATATGAACAAGTATGACATCAGTGTTTAATATATGACCATTATCATGTTGAAGTTTTTTCCTATTTCTAATTTGTTAAGATTTTTTTATTATAAAATTGTGTTTTTTTAATAAACACTTTTTTTCTCACTTAAGATAATCATATGATTGTTGTCATTATTCTGACAATGCAGTGTATAAGATTCTAAATAACTTGTGTTGAATCATCTTTGCATTCCTCTAACAAGTTCCAATTATTTTATTCTCCTAATTTTCTAGTATTTTTAAAGAACATATCATCTATGTGCATAAAAGTCAGCTTAATATCTACACTACATAATATCTGTAGTGGTCTTGTGATGTCTTCAATTGAGTTTTTTTGGTAGGGTGATGTTGGCCTCATAGAATTAAGTAGAAAGTCATCTGTTCTTTTAAAGAATAAGTAAAATAGTGGTTTTAATTACTTTTGTAAAATTTTAACCAGTGACATCATCTGATTCTCAATTTTTGTCATTGTTGAGAAGTTTTTGATTATTTATTTACTCTCAATTTAATGTATTTTTCTTCTTATATTTTCTATTTCTTCTTGTGTCAGTTTGGTAATTTATGTTTCTAAAAGTTTTTCCATTTTATCAACTTAATCTAATTTGTTTAAACACTATTATTCATAATATTATCTTAATCTATTTATGTCTGTAAGCATAATATTAATGTCTCTGCATTTATTTACAATTATAATAATGAGTTTATTCTTTTTATCAGTCTACCTAAAGTTTTGTTAATTTGTTAATTGTTTCAAAGTACATAGTTGGGGTTTCTCCTTTTTTGTTAGTTTTTCTCTTCTTTTTTTCACTGTGCTTATCTCTATCCCAGTTGTTCAATTTTACTATTTTCTTTCTTCAGCAACCTCTGGATTTACTTTGCTCTTTCTATTTTCTTGTGGTGCCAAGTGAGGTATTCATTTCAGATCTTTCTTCTATTTTAGTATAAATGCTTGCAGCTCTAATTTTTTCTCTGAGCCCTGTTCTTACTACATTCTCTAAATTTTTGTACATTGAGCTTTATTTTCATTCATCTCAAAGTATTTTCTAATTTCCCAGGTGATATCTCCTTTGACCCATTTGTTGTTTAAGAGTGTTGTTTAATTTCCACATATTTACGGAAATACATACTTTTCAAATTTCCTTATAATTTCAACCTCTAGTTTTATCCCATTGTTGTTAAAGAAGATACTTTTTATCATTTAAATCTTTGAAATTATTCTAAATTTTGTTATATGGAATAACATATGGTCTATCCTGAAGATTTTCCATATGCACTTAAGAAGATTATGTACTCTACTTAATTGGTAGAATGTTACTCACATGTCTGTTAGGTCCAATTGATGTATGGTGTGTTTCAAGTCCTCTAATTCCTTATTGATTTTCTGCCTACTTATATTTGTTACTGAAAAAGGGTCATTGCAGTATCCAGTTGTAACTTTAGAAATATCTACTTACTTTTGTCTTTTTCAATTTTGATTTTATACCTTTCATTGCTGTATTTTAGGTGTATATATTTATATTTGTTATAGCTCCTCAATTGGTTGAACATTATATCAATGTACAGTATCGTAACAATGAGTTACTCAAAGTCTAAGTTTCCCAACATCTATATAACAACCCAGCTGGTTTTTGTCTACTGTTTGCATTTGATATATTTTCCATATTTCTGCCTTAAATTTAAAGTGAGTCCCTAGAAGACAGAAAATAGATTCTAAAATATATTTATTCTTTCCTTCCTGATTTTTAATCACAAACTTAACATACTTGTTTTGAAATAATTACTGATAAAGAGCTTCTGGCAATTTCTTCTTTGTTCTCTTTGTGTCATATCTTTTTGTTCCTCAATTACTTTGTTACTATGTTGTTTTGTGTTGAATTGATTATGTGTTATGCATCATTTTCTTTGCCTTGTCTTTAGTTTTGTGTATATTTTGTAGCTATTTTATTAGTGATTAACCTGAGTCTTGCAACTTAAATTTTCAATAGATACATTTCCCTGCTAAGGCTCTTAGCATATCTGTTTGCTCCTAGGTAATTTCTTTGCCCTATGTAGTTGTAGCTTATTCACTTACCTTTCAAAATATGAGAATTATTTTTGCCAAACTATTTCTCTTTTCTAATAGAGTGGCAAGGTAGGTGAAATGAAGTCAGCCTCTTTTATTACTCTTTCATGGATTTCCCCAGACAAGTAAACAGACAAACAGTTCCTTGGAAACAAGGTCCACTCTGCTTTTTCCTCAGTCTGGTATCCATATTGGGGTCATGCTGTCTCCAAAACTTTTCCTATTCAGTGAAGGAGGGGAGAAAAATATGAGTGAAACATTACAAAGCTTTCCTAGTGTGTTTCAGGGGACTTTATCTTGAATAAGCATCATCCAGCTCCTATTAACCTCTTACCACCTTCCCAAGTTCCTGAGAAGTGGATTCTAGCAGTTTTAACAGGTTTTCCCATGTTTGGGGAGAGTCATGGGACCCTGGTTATTTCTATTCCACCTTTTTTCATTAACACCACTTCTGTGAGTGTCATTCTTCTGCTGGAAATGGGTTATGGATTTTGTGTCTAGGATATTTAAAAAATTCTATTCATGAATAGGATTTCTAAAAAAAAATCCTATTCATGAGTGAGATTCATGAGTGAAATTCATGAGTGAGATTATTCTTCATGATTTTACTGTGTGAAACAGTCTTTATCTTCTTTTCATAGCACGTGTCTTCTACATTGTGACTGCCAATGTAGCAGATTTGAAAAATGTATTACTGTGCAAATGGGTGTGACCTCATGGTGATGGCCAAAGTACAGCTAAATTTGCAAATGTGTTAGCAAATTTGTCTTTGTATTATGACTAATATCTGCTAGTATTCTACTGGTGAAATAAATGGCAAAGTCAAACTCAGATTCAAGGAATGGAGGCATGACTATGAAGCCAAATAATATGGATACAGATTTATATATATATATATATATATATATATATATATATACACACACACACACACACACACACATATATACATACACACACATATATATATAAAATACAGATATATATCTCCATTTGACTATATATGTATAGTATATATAGACTATATATATATATATATTTGCCTAAAGTCAGTTTTTGATATGTTTAGATGAAGACAAAAATCAGAAGAAGGAAGGATGTATTAATGAGAGAGTCTAGATTACTGCATAGCCCTGAAAAAAAAGCAGTGGGTGAGCAAAAGGCAAATTTCATTAAAATAATCGTCTACACATGGTCAGAGACTACTTGTAAAAATTTTGGATCAATGTACATTCCAGTAAATCAGAAAGCCCATATTTCCTGTCATATTTTATTAACTCACTAAAGTTAACTGACATGATACAGTCAAGAGCAGTGAGTAAAATAATAGAGACTGAATTCAAGTCTTCTAAGGGTCTTTACCCAGCACCATAGTAAGTTAAATGTCCAGGAGCAGGTTAAAGCCATATTTGAGGGGTCACCTGAGTTGCAAGACATAGGTGGTGACTCACTCCAATGAGTCTAAGGTCAGTTTTTTGCTTGAGAACATCCTTTAGAGTGTCCAGTACTCCCTGAACCTTCAGAAACCTCTTGTATCCACTGAAAACTTGTTCTGAATTCCTGTGTCATTTCTCATACTTATCAATTGTTTTCTTATTTCTTTGTGCTTGGCTTAGTTTTCATTCTTTATTTGATTTATATTCATATCTCTATTTTTATATAATATGGAAAACTACTAGAACAAACTGTATCCCATTGGTCCTATCTGCTTAATCAAAATGATGCTTTATTTGAACAAAACCCTATACAATCATCTGCATATTACATAATGTGAAATAACTGACTATATATTCAAAACACTGATGACTGAATTGAGTGGTTGCAACTGAGACAATATAGCCCAGAAATCTATAAACAAATAAACAAATTTGAGTAAACAAATAAACAAATTTGATTCCTGGTCCTTTATATACCCTTGTAATAAAATATAATTTATTCAAGGCCAGAGATTTAGTGAGTTTTTAAAGAACTTGCTGAGTGAGTTTTCTCATGTTTAAAAACATGTGATATTTTTATAGTGAATTTATTCAACCATATATAATCACCCTAAGGATACTTTGACCAGGGATGTCAGTCTTATTCAAAGAATCTTCAGACAAGCTAAAACCCAGTTGGAAAATTAAAAGCAGTTATGCATGAATTAGAGGTGTTATCAGATTCGATGCTGGTTTGCTGAAGTAAGCCTGGTAAGTTCTCATGGGACAGGAGCAATGTATTTTGAGAATTTCCAATTAACAGACCCAAACTGATTCTAAAAAATAAAACTACAGCTCTTCAAAAGACCCATGTTCTCCCCAGGCACAGTTGAGTTACTATAAATCATAGTGACACAGTGCACTCACCCATAAGACCTAATATAAGGAGAATCTTCTAAAGTACATTCAATTCAGCCTTATCATATAAAGCACCTTGGGGCATACTGAAAATTCTGTGGCCACTCTAGTCATTTTATCTGTTATAAGTGAATGATTTCTAAATGCAAAATTTTGCGTTAGCAGAGCAAAGTAAAACCTGAATGTTTGGAAACACTTTAAGATTAATAGTCAGCTTTGTGGATGATGCAGGCCGAGTTCAGGATCATTACATTTTCAGTCACATCCAGAACTTCTAATCTGCAAGATTAAAGACAGTCTCTTTTCAAATTCTTGCAGCACATATTCATACTAGTTTACTCACAAATAGAAAGGTTTAGACCTTCATTTTCTTATTGGTATAACATGCTTATTTCAGTCACACGGCCAAAAGATGTTTACTTAACTTTGCATATTTTAAAAGTATATCTGGTCAAACATTCTCAATTTATAGATGGGGAATCAGAATAGTAAAACTATTCTTCAAAATCAAATAGTATAGACAGTGGGCAGAGTACAATGAGGAACATTTTCCCCCAGTTTCTCATCAGACTACTACCCACTGCTGTCTTGATATGGTATTAATTCCCAAAGAAGATTCCAACCATTTTACACTTCTTTGATAAGAATTGGATGAGATTTCACTGAGTCTGATAGGAAGAGAAAGGCACCATTATTCACACATGGCAGCTAACAAAATTGAAGACTAGAGGTGAGAAGTGATTTGCCCCAAGTCATGCTGCAGGTGAGGACTTGAGCACCTCCTCTCCGTCCTCTTCCCGGGACTCCCACTGTGGTTACTAGTTTCTGCATGAAAGCTTATATCAACAATTTTCATTTCACAGACAATCAAATGCTATATTTTGTAACTAAGTGGCCAGAGGGTACAATTAATTGCAGTTTGACTAATTTAGTTGTTGTGGAAATTAAGAGATAATTATGTGTCACTAAAATTATCTGCACATATCATCAATTACCTTAGACTCCACAGTTGGCAGTAACCCTGCCCTACAGATAAATGCAATGTGAGAAAAATCCGTTTTTCTAGAACAAAGTTTCCATTTTTTTGCTTATCAAGATGATATATATTGCTCATATTGTGATGATCTGGACTTGTGCTTTTATACTTGGTCTAATCAATGTTAAATCATATTTTAAATTTAAACCAGTGTTTCATTTATCCAAAGTACATTGCATAGGCAATCCTTTAACCACAGTCTTATAAAATGACAGTTTGCTGTCTTTATTTCCCCCAAAATACATGTCTAGATGTTAACTGTAGCCTGCATAAACTAACTTTGGAGAATAGTTTTGGGGAAACAGAAACTTTGCGAGAACATGTATCAAGCCAGATGTAAATAAATAAATACAAATACAAATGCTAGTACGTTGTCTTTACAGGACCTTCTTCTGAAACCACCTGGAATTATCCAAAGGTAGGTTTCAAGAGCCATTTCCCTGAATCACCCTCTTTCCACATCTTTTTCATGTGTTCCTCTAGTTTTAAAACAACCTACAGGAAACATGAGGAAATGGAAGCAAGATCTGGATAGTCACTAAATTGAGCCTCATCTAAATAAACAAAATAAATCAGTTAAGTGTAAGTTAAGCAGATCAATTTCTACATAGCATATAAAGATTTTTTTTAAAAAAATCAGGTTCTAATCATTGTTAAATTATATTTTAAATTTTAACCAGTGTTTCATTTATCCAAAGTACATGTATAAAGACACAAATTGGTGTGAATATTCTTTATATACAACCAGAGATACGGAAAAGTATGATCTATAAGTGTAATATGAATTGTAATGCATTCTGCTGTCATGTACAAAAAATCAATAAAAAATAATAAAAAATTAGAAATAAAACACAATATGTATACTATTCAAAAAAATTTAAACCAATGTTAATAATACTTGTAGGAGAGATTAGGAGAACTGAATGCATGACGTGTGTGTGTGTGTGTGTGTGTGTGTGTGTGTGTGTGTTTGGGGAAGAATGGCTACTGTTGATCAAACTAATTTAGCTGTCATGATGGAATTAGATATTTTTGTACTTAGACATGTTTTGGGCAATTAACATCAAATCACAGAATACACAGATTTTGTTTGTTTTCTGTGACAGATGTTTGTTTTATGATTTCTAATCCAGGGAAGTGGAATATATTTAGTTGTGCATCCCAGACAGCAGTTTTTAAAATTCTAGGTGCCAAATGTAGCTCCTCCTTCTCAGGAAACCATCAACAGGAAGCTATTTCTATATAGATTTCTCTTACTTTTTCTGTGTCGCCCCCTTCCCCCATTACAATAGGTTTGATATGGAGCCAGAGGCAATTATGAATTAACTGTCAAGGAAAAAGATCAACTACCAAGAGGCAGTTTTATATAAGAGTATCCAATGTGATATTCTATATTGAGTAGGGAAGAAATGAAATCAAGAAACACTAAAGAGAGGTGTGCGTCGAAAAAAGAGAACAGAAGGAAATTATCTTCTGAAAAGATTTAAAGAAAACTGCATAGAGTTATTGGTAAACCCTGAAGAATGAGAAACTTTCCATCTCATCCTTGAAATTCTAAGATATTCCAAATTTCTGGGAACAAAAGCAGCTTTGCTGTTACTAACATAATATTCTGTCGGTTCTGAATTCTTCCATGATTTCTAGAAATAAACACTCATTGTAACAAAGAGACTAGGCAATATGTGAAGCTGAGAACTGTAAAAAAGAAAGAAAGAAAAAGCCTATTTACTATACTTCACAAGAATACTCATGGAATTGAAAGGAAACACAGGTGTCATCAGTGTGAATCTTTGTATTTAGTGGTACGTACTCTACTAACCCAACTTTCTAGACTTATGTCAACCCTACCTTTCATTAGTCATTCCAAAATAGGTACCTGATGATCTGTCCATAACAGTTCATTCAGCACATTCAGTTCTTTTTGATTCAGCACTTTTCCTACACTCTTTCCCTTAGGTTGGACAAAATCTTCCCAATCTATTAAGGTCTGGCCAGAATGGCTCGCTCACCATCCAGTCATCCATGAATCATACCACCATTCCCCTTTACAGATGTGTATCCTTGGTATTGTATTTTGTTTCAGTTTGCACTAATTACAGCCCTTATCTGCTTCTCTCAAGTGCTAATCAACTTTTTAAAGGACATAACACCAATTCTAAAGCTTTCTCTCTCACTATTATACAGGAACTAGAATGAAAGCTACCATGTGGTTGATGCTTGAGATGTGATGAATTAAATGGAGGTAAATTAACTCTCATTCTGTCAGTCCAGTGGCATTGAACTTGTCCTCTGATGGGATGAAAATGACGAACTTTATCTGTTTGTAAACATCATGTTTCACAATAAATATCTTTAATTCTTTTCAAAGCGGTTCATAGAAAACTAAAATTTTAAATGTCCTCTTAGAAAGCTATATAGTAACTAGAAAAAAGTGAAATATTTGTTAACCAGAGAACCATATAAAACTCAGCAACCAGAATGAGTCTTACCAATGATGTAATACAACTAAATTTTGTTGTGTTTCTTATTAGTTCTGCCACAAGCAATTTTCAGATATGTCTCTGAATAATCGTCAAGTTAAAAAATGAATTATCTACTTAGTCATGAAGGGTATTAATGGCCCAAGACTGACTAAAACAATAATTGCTCTGCTTTGTTTGATTTCTTCTAAATGTTTTTTTTTAAATGTAATTATTTATACCTCCTAGCTTTTGAGAGCTGGAATGAATTTGAGGTATTATTTGGCTAATATTGCAGAGAGTTAGTGACAAAATAGTAATGGTCTGCGGAAACATCTGTTTATAATTTCTCTTCTCTTTTCTTTTCCTCTGCCATTGATTATGCTGCCTTTCCCTGTGTTGCTGAGATTCTTTATGTCTCCATTCCTCCCACAGTAATTTGTGGATGGTGTGCTTTTTCTGCTGGTCTAATCTTTACGTTCCTTAAAATCAGGTAACATGTCTCATTAAAACATTAATTTCAGAACTTTCCAGAAACCTACTGGACAATCAGTAGATACTTGGTGAAACAATGAAATGGGTTGTTTCAAAGTTCTATGTTTGTTTAATATCTACCAATTCCAATTGTGTACATATACACTCAATGGATTGCTTAAATCCAAGTTGAACTAAGCCATAAACAAAATGTCAATTATTCATTAGCCTTTCATCAAGCAAAAAATTACTTTCACCTTTTTTATCTTTTCTATTCTTACTCTAATTTTCTCTTTTAGAAAACTACACCAATTCAGTAATTAAAGCAGAATGATAATAAATATATAATTTCCAGCAATTTTTCATTTAAAAATTCCAATAACATAGTTATAACCAACACTATTTAATCTCTAGATTGCATAAAACATTTTTTTCTAAAACTAAATTTATTCTAACCAAATGTACAATAAAACAAAATGCTGTCATGAACTTTGTCTTTTATAGATATAATAAAATATGTTCTCTCTTAATGTAAAATCATGTATAAAATTCAGTACTTTGGATATTTGCTTTGCATTATTCCAACAGTTTGAAAATGATAGATATTTCTAAAACATCCGTTCTTTAATTTTTTTGAAAAAAATTGTTCTGTCAAGATATATATGACAGGGCTGGGGATGTGGCTCAAGTGGTAGCCTGCTTGCCTGTCATGCGTGCAGACAGGGTTCCATCCTCAGCACCACATACAAACAAAGATGTTGTGTCTGCCGAAAACTAAAAAATAAATATTAAAATTCTCTCTCTCTCTCTCTCTCTCTCTCTCTCTTTAAAAAAAAAGATATATAGGACAGTAGGGTGTATTTTGACATATTTTACACACATAGATTGAGTCTAACTTGTTCCAATTATAATACCCGTTTACTGAAACATAGTTTACTGGTTTTATAAAGTGACCTGTAAGAAATAGTTCTCTGGGATTTTTTTTTTTTTTACTAAAACAAAAACTTGGACAACACAAAGAGATCTAGCTTTCCAATTTGTGCAGAATGACCACAATGCCTGCCCTCCACTTCAACCTCTCCATTTTTACTTACCATAATGTAAGTACTCTCTATAGCTGAGCTCTATGCTATTCTGTGTGTGATATCAGAAGTGGAATTTGGAAGAAACAGTTTTGCTCTACAAGCAACTGCATAGCTGTGAAGAAGGAGGAAGTTATATTTTCCTGCTAAGCAGAAAAAGTGAATACATCATTCTGTTCTTTGCTTTGATTTGAGTGCTATAATTTATAGCACTGTTTCTACATTTTATTAAGGGATAAGGTAATACTTATGGCGATAGGCAGATCTTTTTTTTTTAACTTTTTACATATTCTGTTTTTATATGTACCCCCAATTTTATAAACATGTACCAACTGAATGAAAGAAAATAAAGCACTGAGTTAATTATATTCTTTGGATTAAAGGAATCACATCTTATACATTTCATTTTGGGCTCCATCTTCACTCATTCAACCCTTAAATGAAAGTAATTTACAAAGATAGACTTTCTGTGAACAAGACTCTTTGCTTATGTGACTTGAACAATCACCCCACCACCCCTGTAGCTTCCATGTTGTCATCTTCTAATCTCCCTTCTACTGAAGTTAGGTCTACACTGTGTTGTGTCTAATTTTACATTTCCTAATTTCAGCAGGCCCTAGAATTTGAAATTCAGCAACCTTGTCCCTCAAATTGATCTTCATCTGGATTGCTAATTTGGCTAGTGACATTTTAGATACTTCTGCCAGTTATTTTGGGATTTCCATTTCATTCTTTGTAGTGATGGTGGTTCTGTATTTTATAACTCAACAGTGTACCCCATAATGTTATGCCCCTGTTCTCAGCCCATTTTTATCCATTCATTTATAGCTACTCTAGGCCCTACTATCTTTATGATGCTCTATTGCAATTATCTCTCAAACTAATTACTCATAAGCCAGCTCTCCCTGTCCCTATAAAACATAAGACAGACAACATCACTCCCTTTCTCAAGATTCTTTAATGTCAACTCATTGGTGCAAAATAAAATCTGAAGTTTTTTGACCGGCTCTCAGTGTCCTTTAATATCTAATTTGTTTCTCAGCCTCATCTGATTTTTAACATTCTTTAAAACCTATAGATTTTTGAGTATTCCTTAAAAGCATCATGTTTTAATATTTTCTGATTCAGCTAAATGGAATTGAAGTCAAATGCCATGTGCAGATGAACTCTTCCAGGGCCCTCTCTGCATTGTTTTGTTAGTCCTCCCTTGGAACACAAATCTTTTTCCCTCTAACACAGTTGGTTATTTATGTATTCCTGCTTCTTTTTGCCTCTAAAGCTTCTGGGGAAGAGTGTAGAGTAATTTACACATAGTATTCTTTGAAGGATTTATCTGGGTGTGCCATTTCTTCCTCCTCAGAGACTAATGTGTTGCATTTCCAATCCTGTTTAGCTAACTGAAGCTCTCCACATGCTGTGCATGGCCAAAGTTACCTTCTAGGTCTGTTGCTATCTGCATTAGAAAATGTGTTAAGACAAATAACATGACAGTACTTTGTCCTTCAATACCCTCTAATATCTAGCCAATTTGCCAGCCTCACCTGATTTTATTTTATTTTTTAATTCTTTTTAGTTATATAGGACACCGGAATGCACCCTGCTGTCCTATACAATCATATATAGTGTCCATAATCACAAAAGTATGGAACCAACCCACTTCAGTTCAGTTCCCAGCACTTCCCTCTCCACTCCACCTATCCTTCTTCAATCCATTTACAAGCTTACTTTCTTTTCTTTTTAAAATTAGTATCTGTGGATACATCCCATGCTGGAACCCACTGTGCCAGACCCATGCATAGATAGGCAAAAGTTCTGTCTGTTTCATTCCACTGTTCTTTTCTTTTCCTTTCACTTTTTCTTCCTCTATCCCCTTTATGATTCTACTTATATTTCCTTTTGATAAAATTTCCTCTATTCCCTCTATGTGTGTTTTCCCTTTCTCTCTTTTCTTTTTAATTCCCCACCTCTTATTTTGGATTTGCTTCTGCATATCAGAGAATACATTCCACCTTTGACTCCTTGGGAAAGGCTTATTTCACTTAGCACAATAGTCTCCAGTTCTATCCATTTACCAGAATAATGCCATAATGTCCTTCTTTTTGATGACTAATACTCCATTATCCAATATACCATCTTTTCTCTATTCATTCATCTGTTGTGGGGCATCTAGGTTTGTTTTATATCTTGGCTATTGTAAACTATGCTGCTATAAACATTGATGTGGCTTTATCACTGTAGTTTGCTGATTTAAATCTTTTGGATGTATAAAGAGGAATGGAATAGCTGGATTATATGGTGGTTCCATTTCTAGTTTTATTTATTTATTTATTTTTAATCTCCATACTGCTTTCTAGTGTGGTTGCACTAATTTGCAGTTCCATATGAGTGTACCTTCCCCCACACACACATCCTCATCAAGAATTGTTATTATTTGAATTCTTCATAATTGCCATTCTGACTGGAGTGAGAAGAAATCACAACGTAGTTTTGAATTTCATTTTCCAAATTGCTAGAAGTGTTGGCCATTTTTTCATTTGTTCAATTTTTCTACCTATTTATTGGTTAGGTTATTTATTTTTTTAGGAGTTAACGCTTTTTTTTAGTTTTTTGTATATTATGAATATTAATGCCCTATCTGAGGAGCAGGTAGCAAAGGTCTTGTCCCAATCTGTAGGTTCTCTTCATGCTCTTGTTTCCATTGTTGTGCAGAAGCTTTTTAATTTGATGCCATTCCATTTATTGATTTTTGATTTTTATTTCTTGTGCTTTAGGAGTCTCATTAAGAAGGTCAGTTCTTGAGCTGACATTTTGGAGTGTTAAGCCTACCTTTTCTTGTAGTAGGTGCAGGGGTTCTGGTCTAATTCCTAGGTATTTGATCCACTTTGAGTTTTGTGCAATGTAAAATAGGGCATAAATTTCATTCTTGTGCATATGAATTTCCAGCTTTCCCAGCACCATTGTTAAAAAGGCTATCTTAAAGAAAGAAATAAAAGAAGAACTTAGAAGATGGAAAGAACTCCCATGTTGTTGGACGGGTAGAATTAATATTGTCCTATTAATGGCTATACTATCTAAAGTGCTATCTAACACACTCCTTATCAAAATTCCAATGACATTCTTCACAGAACTAGAAAAAGCATTTATGAAACTAATTTGGAAAAATAAGACACCCAGGATAGTCAAAGCAATTCTTTTTTTTTTTAATTTCTATTTTTATTTTTTTTTAATTGGTTGTTCAAAACATTACAAAGCTCATGACATATCATCTTCCATACATTTGATTCAAGTGGGTTATGAACTCCCATTTTTTACCCCAAATACAAGTTGCAGATTCACATTGGTTACACATCCACATTTTTACATAATACCATATTAGTGACTGTTGTATTCTGCTACCTTTCCTATCCCCTACTATCCCCCCTCCCCTTCCCTCTCATCTTCCCTCTCTACCCCATCTGCTGTTGTTTAATTCTCTCCCTTGTTTTTTTTTTCCCCTTTCCCCTCACAAACTCTTATATGTAATTTTGTGTAACAATGAGGGTCTCCTTCCATTTCCATAGTTTCCCTTCTCTCTCCCTTTCTCTCCCCCCACTCGTCTCTGTTTAATGTTAATCTTTTCCTCATGCTCTTCTTCCCTGTTCTGATCTTAGTTGCTCTCTTTATATCAAAGAAGACATTTGGCATTTGTTTTTTAAGGATTGGCTAGCTTCACTTAGCATAATCTGCTCTAATGCCATCCATTTCCCTGCAAAATCCATGATTTTGTCATTTTTTAGTGCTGCGTAATACTCCATTGTGTATAAATGCCACAGTTTTTTAATCCATTCATCTATTGAAGGGCATCTGGGTTGATTCCAAAGTCTAGCTATTGTGAATTGTGCTGCCATGATCATTGATGTGGCAGTATCCCTATAGTATGCTCTTTTAAGGTCCTCAGGGAATAGACCGAGAAGGGCGATAGCTGGGTCAAATGGTGGTTCCATTCCCAGCTTTCCTAGGAATCTCCATACTGCTTTCCATATTGGCCGCACCAGTTTGCAGTTCCACCAGCAATGTACAAGTGTACCCTTTTCCCCACATCCTCGCCAGCACTTGTTGTTGTTTGACTTCATAATGGCTGCCAATCTTACTGGAGTGAGATGGTATCTTAGGGTGGTTTTGATTTGCATTTCTCTGACTGCTAGAGATGGTGAGCATTTTTTCATGTACTTATTGATAGATTGTATGTCCTCCTCAGTCAAAGCAATTCTTATCAAGAAAAGCAAAGCAGGGGGTATCACAATACCAGACCTCAACTTAAGGTACAGCACTATAGTGATACAAACAGCATGCTACTGCACCAAAATAGGCAAGAAGACCAATGGAATAGAATAGAATACACAAAGGCAAACCCACATAAATATAGTTATCTGATACTAGACAGAGTTGATTGATTTTAATCATCCTAAAATTCATAGAACTTTTTTTTCAGCAATGCATTGTAGTTGAGTCCACTATAATTTTCTCAAGAAACATTATCTAGCAAAAATTTGTCTTTATTAAAGTAAGTATTCTGAGATGTAATCACAATCATAGTATGACATGACAATGTATAACTAATGGTGTGGAAGGGTCTTATGGCCATCTCTGTTATCATCAATGTTTTTTAAAGCATATAAACCTAATTACTCAATGGGTGAAACAGATACCAAAAGACTATGCCTTAGCTAATCTTTTCTGCAAGAGCATTTCCTGCATGTTTATTTTTAGGTCTTGTTTATTTCAATTTATAATATATTTAATATATGTAAACATACACCAGTTCCAATGATAAACTGCCTCAGGTAGTCATTTGTGGCAATCAGAATCCTGAGTCCTAAAAACTGCTGAGTGAAATAGATGTAAATAAATAAAACTATTTAATTTGTGAAAATGCAAGTAAAACACATTAGCCTGAGGCTTAATGTTCACGAAAGAGTAGGCTTATACTTAAGGGTCATCTGTGGATGTTTCAAATAGTTATATTGGCTTTAAAGCCAACCATGGTAACACAAGAAAAAAACAAAAATTGTTCTAAAGGGAGGTCTCACAATGGAAAAGAGTTTCAACTGAGACTCTCAGGAAATGAAACCAATGATAAAACAAGCAAAAAAAAATATAATTGAATGTCCTGCTCAAGAACTTAGAAAAAATAAAATTATAGGTGTGTAGAGGCACCCTTAGTCCATATGGTAGATCCATATTGAAAGTTAAATAAATATCTCTCCATCTTCTGTAATCCATCAATACTATAGAAGAAACTGATATACAACAGATATTTCTTAAAAACCCAAACCAAGTGTTTTCATGGTTGAAAGAGCAGCAGAAACATTTGGCACAAAAATATCTCTGCATGGAAATTTCCTCTGGGTGCAAGGAGGATTAGTGGCTGATGCTCTTACAGTACTTTCTACTGAATGCTTTGATAAAGCCTCTCCCATTATAGTAGATGCTTATTTACCTATGTTACTTCCCACCAGACTGCAAATAACTTTATTCAACTGGTATCTGACATGAAATGACTGGATGAATAGAGGGAGAATAAATTATTGTGTGAGGTAGAAATGGTGCTATTTATAGTATACTCCATTGACATTTTGTCTTGGGTTACCAATCCATGTGTGTTTATAATCACAATCCATAGGAGCTTTTATTAAACAATAATGGAATAAACATCCAAGATACAAATATAGGTAAGCTTGATAGAGATTATCTTGTACAGGAAAATTGTGAATTTCAAATTCTAAAATATGGAGAATGGTTTTTAAATGAGATTAATAAATCCTTATTTGCCCTGAAATTCCAAAATTTGATGTGGGTAAGCCTACCCCAACATTGAAATGCTACTTTATGTATAAAAATTATTAATTGCAAATCTTTTGCCATATATTTAAAAGGTAAAACCATTAATAGATTTGTAATAAGCATTTGTCTTACATTAAAAGAAAAGGTCAATAAATATTTTAATTTTAATTACTTTAAAGCAATGTTCCCATTGTGGGAAGGATGGTAAGCAGAGAATAGTATATTTAGGAGAGTGATTTCTTCTTTTAACTCTCTGAGCATTTTTATGTGGCCAGTATTTGATATTGTATGTGTGCATCTCGTGTGTGTGTGTGTGTGTGTGTGTGTTTCCTTGTGTGAGTCAACACTGAGGTTCCCAAATGGATGTCCAAGGAGAATATAAATCATTCACACTAAGGAAAATCCTGAAGGCACAAAATCCACCTTGGACTATTATTTGGTTACCAGTTTCTCTGATGATAAGTTGGATTGAACAATTTAGTTTTGCAGAATGCACTGCTGGAAATTATTGCATTTCAATTTCCTTAAACCGAACGGAATGAGAGGTAGGATTTACTAAGAGATAGTGATAGTTGTTTGGCGGAATCACTCATCCATTAGAGTAAAAACCCCAAGATCACTGAACATGTCTCAAGGTGCACATAACTGGTCCCCTATACAAAGCTGATTTGTGTCTTCATGGTTGAATCTATTGGAACTATCCTGTGAAACATACAGTACTATATTTTGTCCATACTGCATGGATCCCTTTATTTACTCCTAACTTTTGATACCAGTGTTTAAGGATCAAGAACCTATACAGAGCTCTGAAGCCCTGTAGTTTTGGGAAATACTAAGCTTTAATGAAAAGGAGTGGGGGACTTGATCTGAGAGCAGTGGGGAAGAAAAAACAACTGGGTACTGACTCCATGTTAATTTGGAATAATACCCTTCCTCCTTAATACTTTAGAAAAAGATTATCCTGGTGAAGCTAGGAGTAGTGGAGGTCAGAAGGGAAGCATACTGAGATGCAGGTTGCATCCACATATAATTAAGGATTTTAAACAGGTGTAATCCTGGCTACTCAAAGTGACACAAATAGGACTTTTGCAGAAGTGGCTGGTTGGGAAAAGTTTATGGCCACTCCATGATTTGAATGAAGTCTTGAAAGAATATAGCGCTCTTGATTATTGTTGATAAAGATATATATTTAAGAGAAAGTGAGATGTTATAGTTCAAAGAATAAATTGTTTTATTTTACCTTTGGAAATAACACGAATGAGTGGTAACTAGGTACATAAACAAATTTTACTACAGGTAACAGTGACATAATTGACTTACTTTGTGCAATCCCTCCTATTAAGATAGGTCTTCAGTGGCTTCCTGTAAAGCCAGCAGGAATCTATGGATGTGTTTCTTACTCTGGTTCCAGATGAACATAGAGTACCAGAATAAATAGAAATGTTTAGTTAATATTTCCATCTCTTTTATTTGTGTAATATTATAGGCCAGATATTAGCACCATCAGGTAAATACTATAAAGAAAAGTAGCAAAATAATATACAGCACATTTTCTTTATTGAACAGCTATTATCAATTCCTTACCATAGTAAGTCAAGTCAGAAACAAAATCTACCATGACTGGGTGCAAGGTTTTCTCATACTGTCTCATTTTTTGCTCTTTTTTAGATTTAGACCAATAATTGTCATTTACTACATTATTTGTCAAGTGGATAACACTGATTTGTGATGATTTTACTACCCACTTCAGAGATGTATCACTATAAGCTTTATACTGGAATATAAATTGGTCTTTCAAGTACTACTATTTGCTCTGCAGCATTTTTTTTTGCCTGAGGTCTTCTTTAAATCTAAAGTCTCTATAGAGTCTCAGGCTGCATTTGGAAATGCCATCTGCTTTAATATGATATTTAGCTTTTCTTCCATAATGAAAATATTTTTCACTTATTATGCATGCCTAAAGTTCCTAAATTATCATAATTGTGCAATACTAAGGTACATTATGATGAAAAGTCATTTTTAAACAATATTTTTTTCCTGAGTACTAAAAAGGACATATACATTTCAAATCTGAAAGTTTACATTATTTCCCCTCATAAGAGAATTGAAGCTAGCTAAGATTAAAAGGAGGCAATCTAATTTAATGGTTTGCAATTATAGTTGATGAAGAAAATGTGTTAATCAGGAAAAAAATAACTCAGATGACTTTCTATTGGGAAAAAAATGAAATTAAAGAAAGTAAAATGAGAATTCTTGCCTTCCATTCACTCTTTCCCATATTGACATAGTAGCAAAGACATATGTTAAGGAGACTATCAGGAAAATGGAGTCCCATTCCAAAAGTGCACACAGATTCTCTGAAAATGATATCTTTATGGAAGGAACAAAACTATGAGTGAAATTGTTTAGGCTGTTATGAATATAAACACTAAGTTTGGTATTATAGCTCATGAAAACAGAAATAAAATGAATCATGGAATCAAATTTATGAGTGCAGACTGAACAGTCTATTCTATCACTGCAATTGCCAATAACATGCCATCTTAGATTATGAAAAGTTTGTATAGGATTTTTTTAATTCTGTGAAAAGATGGGCTATTCAAAATATGAAATATTTTTGCAAATGATGTAATTCAACATTAATTCATGATCCATGACTGTCAATTTCATTATGATGATGAAAAGGTAATATCTAATGTGCATTTTCATGAAATCATATACAGGTTGAACATAGAGAGTTAGAGAATTCTGACCTTGCATTGTGCTTGTGGACTGTTTTCCAGTGATAAATGGAACTTGTTCTCATAGCAAGGTGTCTGGAAAACATATTAGCTCAAATTCTTGAAAACATAAGAAATGGTTTTCTCACTGCATTGAAAAAAATGTATTAAATGGATATAGAAATGATTTGGAGCTCACAAGGAATACAACAAGCCACTGAGCAGGACCAGTGTAGAATGTTTTGTAGGTTGTCAAAATGACAATGGATATTTGATAATGGGAATAATGTAGAATTTAAGATACCTACGAAAATAAGCTAGAAGAAATGTTTGTATTCTTCATGTTGGATTCAATAACTTATTCAGATGCAAAAATTTAGGCCAACTATTTTTTTAGTCTTCTACCTAGGGTGAAATTAAAATAAAATTAAAGGTGACATCCAATATTCTCATTCTTGCCACAGATTTTCATTTGGCCTATTATATTCAAGCACATAAGCAGAAAGTGCAATTCCCACATTGCTAGTCCCTGGATTTAAATGAAAGAGTTTCTAGCTCAAGATAATAAGAATGGTCTATTTAGATGGTTTGAACCAAATTTCTAAGTCATTCTGTTTTCCCAGAACACCTATGAGGTGCTTCCCCTTTACTCTCAAACACAGTACAATTGGAAAACAAGGTCAGTATATATTTAGCAACCCTGAGACTGGCATTTTCAAATTCACTCCACATGCACATTTTCTTCATGGTTTGTCTACATTCTGTTTCTTATTGCATGTGTACCTAGGTCATATTGCTTTCAAGAGATGTCTACTAAACATCTGTTAAATAAAAATGTATAGTTTTTGAAAAAAATGTTTCAGTTACTATAATGTAGAAACATCTTTTCAACATTTTTAAACATATGGTATGTTTTTGTTGTGTTAATTTATTTGGCTTTGTTCATGATCGCAGATATAAGTCTGCTTCTTCACAACATATCAGGGACAAGTACAATTTGTAATGATAACAATACATTTTTTAGCTATTTATTAAATAACATATATATTATTTGTTTGCTTATGCATTGTTAAAAATACTTTGAAGGTGTTATCTCAATCCCCTACTCTCCATGTCATGCACCTCTGCCTTCAGTCTATGCAAAGTTAATGAAGGCATTTACATACACTGTTCCCTATAAATATTTGTTTATAATAAATGCTTAACATTTAGATTAGTAATAACTAACAGCTTAGTATAATAAAAGAAGGAAAAGTTCTAGACAAGAGTCAGGAAATCTGTATTCTAGATCAGAATTCATTATCAATTAGTTTGATAACCACAGGAATAAATTTTCCTATATATGGGTCTCAGTTTCTTCTTCAGTAAAATGATAATAACACTCAACTTTTTAAGCATGTCCAGATTATTGGAAAAGTAACAATAAAGTCCTGTACAAACAAATCTACCATCCTATTCTCTCACAGCTGAAGAAAGATTTGTTGATAATAACATGAGAATTCTTGCCTTCCCTTCATTCTTTTGTGACATTTCCATGTTTCCACATAAATATTTATGCTGATACCAGTTGACCAAGGCAAGGACATAAAAAACTAGAGGGTGAATCCACTATTATTTTCCTCTAAGGGTATTCATTTTGTTGATTCTAGAGTTTTGCTCAGTCTCTCCATTTTACAGTCATACAGTCAGACTGTTCACTCATCAAATGAATTAAGGATGAGCTGGTGGCATGTTTCCCACCTTTGTCTCATCAAGGAGGTGAAATATGCTACAGGGGTCTTTCTAAGGACATGCATCTGTGCCCCTAGAGCAAGATGTTCCACTCCTCCCCTTCTCAATGTTCTATCTAGCAGCATTGGATGCCACTCCCGACATCGGAAACTTGTGCCCTGCTTTCTGTCTGGGTTTTGAAGACATCTCCTTACCCAGCACATTCTCTCATTTGTTTTCTGTTCATTTTTACCAACATAGGTACAGGCAGATGGAGCTCGGAAAAGCAGTGTATGGAATGGAAAAGGTAAAAGACACTCCAGGAGTTTGAAGCACACTTCAATTGGCCTTTTCTCCCTTTTTTTGCTTTCTCACAAAACAGTCGAACTGACATTCATTTTTTTCCACCGATCCTATGAAATACCGCAGCCATCCCTGGGCCAGCTGAGGAATGAGTCCAGGGTTGCCATTAGTTCTAGCTAGCTGGTTCACATCATGGGCAGTGAGGCAACTCCCTGCTTTTCATCTCTGTGAATAAGACCAGCCAAGTCTTTGTTAGTTAAGCTCTCCTGGTTGACTGAATGCCATAGGAATATTTCCCAAAGATGTTCAGAGAGGAATTGAATGGGCTTAGAGTAGGAAAAGGCAAATAAAATCAGTGAAGAGTGACAGACAAGTAATCCCGAGTCTGATTGCTTGCCCATATTTAAATGTTGAAATGGAAATTCTCAATTCTGCCACAATGCAGCTATCTTCCTGGGACCCATGAATTCAAAGGCAGTTGATATAGTTGATCTAAGAGCCTCTTTGTGGCTGCAAATAAAGAGGCCTAGGTAGTTTGAAGTTCTTTGAAACTTTTTCTTTTTAATGTTGGGATACATATTTGGTATCATTTTAAAAATTTGTTTTAGATTTTAAAAAATTTTATCTCTATTCATCAATGCCAGATGGGAACAATAAGCAATAAATAGTTAATTTAATTGCTATTTTAAAATAAAGCATGTTTTATGTATAAATTCCCAGTTACTTGGGCACTTAAAATTTATTTAGTCTACCTTATCATCTAATACCACTTCTTTTGCAAAAAAGTTCTTATTCAAAATTGCTTGGTTATTTCTCAAAATAAATACCCATGATCCTTTTTGGTTGTCCTTTGAATACTGAAAAGTTGTAATCTTATAAGAATCTGTTTTAGGCATCTTTTTCAATTGTGTGAATAAAAGACCTGACTGGAACATTTTTTAGGGGAGAAAATGTTTATTTGAGATCTAACAGTTTCAGAGGTCTCAGTCCATATACAGCCAGATCCACTCCCCGGGGGCTTGAGGTAAGGCAAGACATCATGGTGGAAGAGTGTGGTGGAAGGAAGCATCTCACATGATAATCAGAAAGCAGAGAGAGAAAAACTCCACTTGCCAGATACAAACTATATATACCCCAAAGATATGCCCTCCAAGACCCCCCTCTTCCAGCCACAACCTACTAGCCTTCAGTTACCTCTCAGTTATTCCAATTTGGGGACTAATTCGTTTATTGGTTAAGACTTTCATAACCCAATAATTTATCCTCTAAGTCTTCTTGCATTGTCTCATACATAGGCTTTTTGGGAACACTTCACATCCAAATCACAACACTATTACATGTCATAGTTTCGGGGGGGGGAGGTTAAACAGATCATTCATAAACTATATGCCTATATTTTGTGTGTGCATATATAAACTATGTACCTATATATATATTACGTATAAATAATATATATATAACAACATGAGTCAAAAAAAATGTGGCTAGCTAGCATCCTTGTATTCATCATTTGGAATCAGCCAACATTAACAGTCTCCTCTTTGCTTCAAATTAATTCTATTATAAAAGAAACAATAGAAGAAGGTTAAACTCCCTTTATAGTCATTCGCAAACCCATTCCTTTCACTTATATTCCCAAAGGAAACTATTACTATAAATTCAATGTTAATTATTTTAGTCCATATTTATATGCTCAACATATTAAGGTGAACCCATAAAAATATAATTTTACATGGATTTTTAAAGTGAATTCTCTCCCGTCTTATGCACAGTTTGCAACTATAGTTTGTTCTTGTTTTTGTATTTATCCATGTTGTCTCAAATAGATTTAGTTCACTTCTTCATCTGAATGCTTGTGTAGTAGCCTACTGAACGATGTTACCATTGATTATCCATTTCACAATCACTGCTCATATAGGTCATTTCCATTTTACTGCTAGACAACAATGGTGCTTGAACACCTCTCTGCAAGTGTACTTCTAGAAAACTAGATGGAATTTCTGGGCTGATGGAAGTATTTTCCATTTTATTGAAAATTGTGAATATCCCTATAAATGCATGTAGTAAACTATGTCCCTCCCTCAAAAGCATATTGCAAGTTCTTGTTGTTTCACATTGTCACCAATAATTGGAAATTTGTAAATTATTCAATCATTTGGATGTTCAATAACAACTTATCCCTGTTGTTTTTCTTAGAGTATTGAACCTGAACATTTATTTATGTGTTTATTGTCCAACTGTTTTTTCTTTTTATATAAAGGCCTTTCCTTACACATTGCTCAGATTGAGCTTTATGATCTTTCCTTATTGATTTAAGGAAGATCTCTAAATTTGGATACTAGCCATTTCTCAGCAAGAAGCAGTGTGACATTTTACCATCTGGCACTTTTTTTGTAGTTTGAATATAGAGATTTTAGCAATAAATTGATTGTAATTTTGTAGCCAAATTTAGTGTTATATTCCCTTGTGTTTTGTGCTTTATTTTTGTCTGTTTTAAGAAATTATTTTTCTCCAAAATCTTAAAGATGTTCACATATATCTCCTTTGTTTGTTTGCTGTACAAGTGTTTATTTTGCATTTTTAACCTATAGCTTTTGAAATGAGAATTATTCTTTCTTTTTTATATGGACAACAAAAAATTTCTCTGAGCAATTATCCATATGGTAATCTTTCAAATACTCAATTATCAACTTACTTTGAGTCTTCTTTATTCTAGGCCTGGCAATCCCTGTTTCTTTAACGTTTCTTCTTATAGTTTTACTGCTTTGAATATTTAATTGCTCTCCTTAGATTGTGCCCAGCTTGTCTGTATCCACTCATGAATATGCCAAATAGAAATTCACAGAGTAAAGCATGATTGCTTTATTCAATGTAGCACAGATTTATTCCTAATTTGCTTTAGATGTTGTATTGCTCTTAATGCAACCAAATTCCAATGTATTTTACTAGTCACAATTCACACTTGAGTCCTTTGAGCTTCTGGCAAAACTCTGTTGTCCTATTGTAAATGGCTTAGTATTAGCAGCATATTTCTTTTCCAATAGTTTCAGAACTGGCTGGAATTTAATATATTGTTTAATTAATATTATTTGTTTAATTAATATTAAACTCTTCATTTGAAATGAGAACTCTTGGTTTTATTGACATGAGGTAGTTAAATACTAATTCTGTTATCTGATAATTGTCCTATTCTATGGTGTGTGTGTGTGTGTGCATGTGTATGTGTGTGATTGTGAGAAAGAGTGTTTTCCCTTTCATAGTTGTAGCTCATTGTGTCCCAGTCTTAGAAATTATATGTATTTGAGAATTTGTCCATGTTCTATAGCTTCTGTAAAATGGGAACATAAACTTATTTTTCTCTGCATTTTATAAGTCTTAGATACTGTATGAAAAGATCCAAAACAAATGTCTGAAAATGGTGTTTCATTGAATATTATTTTTCCTCAGTTTTATACTACAAGATTGTTTGTGTTTGTTTGTTACAATAGCTTTTAATTTCAAAACAGATTAGCATGATTTTGTATGGGTTTACATCATCCTTTGCTGAAGAGATTTCTTCTTCCCTTTCCATGAGAACTGACTTGCTATTAGTCATATTCCCCCATAGCTCTTCGACAGCAGAGCCCATTTCCTCTACTCTGCCATATCACAGCCTAACTATGGCTGTAGACAATAGCAAGTATTAGTATTATTATATAATTCACCAATGGCTAATGAGTTGATGTTAGATAGCATTTTGACATAACGTACATAAAGTATTAAAGCAATTTTAGTATTTGAAGAGATATAAATACACATTCATATATAATGTGTGTATGTGTGTGCGCATAATTTTTTTTTCTTATTGTTGACCTGTGCTGTGAAGCCAATACTTTCCCCATTGTCTCTCAAATAGCTGCATGAGTAGTTGTGAGTACTGAAAGCTTCAATTTAATGTTCAGATAAAAGAAGTAGAAATAGATATTTTAAACCTGATGGAGGCATTAGATATATTATTGAAAAAGAACAGTGCCATAGTTGTCAGAGTTGTTTCTGGCTGTGTATTACAATGCATTATATGTCACCCATGGAAACCAATCTCCCCTACCCCACCCATTCACCTCCACTGAAGAAGGTGAGGAAAGAGGAGGAGGAAGAGGAAGAGAAGAAGAAAAAGGAAAATGAAGGAGAAAGAGCAGGAGGAATTGGGGTTGGAAGAAATTTAAATATCCCCAAAGCTGGTGAACTAGAGAATAAATGAGTCTTGGGAAACTTCCCATGTACATCAGTGCCAGTGGCCTCCTTATTTTCCCCAACCTGAAGAGGAAACCTTGGCATCTTTAGGCCTAATTGGCATCTCCCCTTCAGGGATTTTTATTGAATTTTTCTACTCTGCTGACATTTTTGAACAGTGTTGGCACCAATATTTGAAAGGGAGCTTTAATCTCATGAAGGCAATGAAATACTGTCATCCTTAGAAAAAGTGTCAGTCACAAAGTGCTCAGAACAATACAACAAAGAAGTCTGGTGCCAGGTTGGTGCTTCCTCTTGGGTTTCCCTTTCTATTTCTCAGATAGTCTCATCTTGTCTACCTGCAACAGAGTGAGTGATTCTTTACTTCTTGGTATTTGGACAAGACTTTGATTCAAACATTGCATTCACATAAATAAACACATATTAACACATATTCATAACAGTCACTTTAAAATATGACATATTACTAAGTTAATTATTAGAGTTTTGATTACTGTCAGGTCTGAACTTTCTTAGAGATCAGAAACCTAACAGAAACTTCTGAAATTTAAAATGTATATTTGTCAAATGACTGGCTACATTTAAAAGCCAACAACTTTATGGATGATACCTGGCATTTTGCTTTCAGTGTTAGAGTTGATTGTTTAATTCATGGCTACCATCTTAAATAAAGTTTGTTCATACCTCAAAAATGTTTTGATAGAATTGAGAAAAGGGCATAGATTAAAAATCTGTGGCTTCTATAGTTAAGTACCAATGACAAATATCACTCTACTGCTTTTAAAGGTCTTTAAGTTCTTCTATTTCATTCTTTAATGCATATAGAATGTGTTAGCAGATACTTGTAAGATTCATAAAATGATCAACTAACTGAACTTGGCACAAAACCATCAAAGCCAGCAAGATTGATGGTTATTTATTCATTTTTTTTAGTCGGTAATTCAACAATTATTGAGAACCAGTTATTCAAAATTCATTTATGTACATCGAGAATGATACAAGAATATGTGGTTTAGAAATCTTAAAATCAGGGAAACGACTAGCTGGAATACACAAGTATGCATACATTAACCATATGAATGTGCCATGACTTTATCTAACCAAACATGAAAAACATGAACTCAGTTATAAATTTTCCTGAGGGAGGACAACTCTGAGGTAGAGGGGGACAGAGGAAACTCATGATTAAAATGAATGTAAATTGTATCCTAAATGAGAGATAGGATTCAAGTAGCAGAAATGGGGTTTGAGAAAAGAGTTTTTTTTTCCCCCTATGGCAGGATAGTAGACATAAGCATAAGGCATTTCTGGGGAGTGCTAAGCACTTCAATTCCAGAACTATAATTTGGTTGATTTGCAGAAGGGAAAAATATAGGTTGAGTACATAAGAGAAAGCTTTGAGCACTAAATTAAAAAGTTCAGATGTTATTTGAAAGACCAGAAGGAGCTCTGAACAGTTTTGGAGTAGAGGAGAACTTATTTTTTAAACAATCAACTTGGCAGTTTTGTGTGAACGTGATTGTGGGATGAACAATGAAAGTGAGGTAGGAGATCTGCGGTCAGCTCTTGACAAGAGCCATAGAAGAGGTCTTGGTGACCTGAGCGGAGGTTGGACAGTGTATAAATAGGGGGCAGTCCACAGATTAAAAACGAATACTGCATCAAGGAGCATTAAGTGTGACTCCAAGTCTTCAGACAATGATTACTGTGAGACTGACTACCTGAATTTAAATTCCTACTGGATTCCTGGCTACCTGGGGTCTTTGCAGTATCTCCATATGTTGCAGTTACAGTATTGTATCTCATATGTTGCATTTTCCTTTTTCTAATGATTGTAGTTGTAGTATAGATTGTTGTGGGGATAAAATGAACTAGTGCTTGTAAAACTCTTACAGTGGCTCCTGGTCCTTGGCAAAGGGAGTAGTTGGCATAGTGCAGTCTAACTCTGTAATTTTAGTCCTGAACATCCCCAGTGATAAGGCCAAGTTTATGTTTAAAGACAGGAAGCAGCTTTCTATTTTGTAGTTTTATAATTTAGTTTGCAAGATACTTGGTAGAATTTCACCAAAACATTTTCTATGTGGAAAGATGGTATCCAAAATGTTTGCTGGTGAGTCTTGTCTTATGCTTGGTTCCTACTGTTTAGCCACTGCCACAATTAAGGGTTTTTTTTGGGGGGGTATATTTGGCATCACCATTATGTATACTGGAAAACAGTATATATAATATATTACTTGGTGGGGCTGAGATTGATCTGAGTTCACACCTACAGAGAAGCAGGTATAGGGCCTGCTCTCTCTGTAACTCAGAAGCTTGTGAATCTCTTTCTCTGTCATTGAGCCCTTAATTTCAGTTATGGAATTGCTTAAAAATTAGTATAAAACCACTTTATAGTTTGCAACACAAGATCTGTAGTCAATTTCAAGCTGTGTCGTGTAAATCCTACTAGAAAAATCAAAATTGGTTGATAATAAAGACTAGGGAGCTTCCCTCCTGACTCCAGTATAAGACTCTTTAAAATAGGACTGATTTTAAATGTCTATTTTCTCTGTAGACAAATGAAACACTGCACACGCATATACACAGTGGGTCTGTGTCTAACCAAACAGACGGATGGCAAAGAACTAGTTCAATTTGTTTGCTTTTCCTTGCCTTTGATGCTTTAACCAGTCACCTCTCTCCAACTTGTGGGCACCTATTCAGACACATTAACCATGTTGGACTGTTCGCTTTTCAAAATAAATTGCAGGAGGGTAGTTAAGGTGGAAGATTCCCACATAGAGCATTTATTTCATCAAAAAATTAAAATCACTGTGCAATTTTTAAGGGCAAACAATGAAGGGCATTGTACTTCCTATGATCAAGTAAGTGGCAGAACATTTTTTTCTGGGACTCCACTGCTATTCAGTCATGTAAATGGCCTGTAGCAAATTGGAAAGATCAAACCATTCAACCATGTCAGATCTCAAGGGCCTGTATAGACACAATCTCGGAGCCTGGCAGGCTTTCCACCAATCTTTTACCACCATGCTATGCCCATGTTCAGGATGATAATTAGCACCATCAGGAATGTTCTCAGCTAAAAGCAATGCATTCATCTGTTGCTTTAATTTATCTTCCTTTGGGGCCTTTGCTGACTGAATAATGAAGTTCTATTTTTATTATTTTTGACAGATCAGTCTTGGGATTTTGTTTCTCTCGGGAAATTTATACAACTATTTTAAGTTTAATTACTTAGCTTTGTATTAAAACTGCCAGACACTGTGGGAACAACACCACTGAAAATTTCCTTTTGTTTTTGTTTAAGATGAGCTCTTAATCCTCCTCCCTACCTTTCTTCCCTCCTTCCTTAAAACCCTTACATGTTTTTTCATTTCTGAACCTTTTTTTATTGAGACATAATATTTGCACTTATTTATGGGGTACATTATGATAAATTGATACAGGTCTACTAATCAAATTAAGGTAATAAACATTTACATCATTTACATATTAATCATTAGTATAATGCTGGGAGTTTTGTTCTCTTCTAGTCATAAAATTTTTCAAACTCTTTATCATGGATTAAGTCTCCAGTTGTTCTTTATAGGCTCCCCCAAAATTGAACGAAAGTACTTGCGATTCCCCAGTAGTGAGCTTCCATTAAAAAACAAACAAAGCAACAATGACAACAAGAACAAAACAAAACATTGCTTTATTTCCTTAGACCTATGCTTGATTTTATCATGGCTAGCTCCTTCTTCACCAGGTTTTGTGAAGTCATGATTAACACAGCATTTGTTTGTCTTGTCACAACTTCCAATGTCTATTTATTTAACTTCATTGTAGCTTATGTTTTTCTCTTTCCAATTTTTAAGCTTATTAAGTTTGTCTTTTGCTCTTAATATAGTGGTTAGCACACATTTGACAGTAAATGATGTCACATTGATAAGAACCTTGGGAAGATTTTTGGAAGGGAATAGGACACCCAACTTTGTGAAGATGTTGACAGTGGGATATCTCATGGACACCTACCCCATCCTCAGCACTGGCTGGAGGGTGACCTTATTGCACTGTTTAGGACCACGGCATCTCCGTGGAGCAGAAATAGAATGAAACACACAGAATGATGGCTGGGGTGAAGTCAAGCTCTGCTGTGCTTCTGGTCTCAAATTAGCCAGTGTTTCCCAACTCTGGCTACATGTCAGAATCATCAGAGACCTTCAGGCACACATGCTTGTCCCCATTCTCAGTCAATTAAAATGACAACTGAAGGAGTCATGCGTATGGTGTCTGAGCATCATTTTTAAAAACTCTCCATGCAATTCTATTTCAAAGCAAGACTGGAGACTATGGAGACTGTGTTGACCAAAGTACTCCTCATACTTGGGAGCTACAGCAGACTCCTTGCAGCAAGCTCGGAGCTAGAGTAGATTTCCTGCTCTTGAAAGAGCTTAATAAACAAACAGGTATGTAAATAAATCTGATCGTTTGAAGCAAAGGATTAAAGATAATACATGGGTATAGGGAGGAAGGGACAACACCGACATAGCTGGTGACCAGAAGCTAAAATATAGTTTTCTCAAGCTACAGGGTAAGGCAGCATCAGTGATCTTACAATGGGACAGAAATCCAAACACCAGGATCACAGTAGCCATTTGAAATTGGAATGATAGATAAATCTCCATGTTTCCTTGAAGAATTCTCCCTCTGTTGCAGGCTTTCAGAGACTTTTTTCTCTAGTTGGCATCCAGAGATGAGAAGTGGTATCTGTCCTCCATCCACTGGTGACCAGAGAAGCTGGTGACCAGAGAAGCTCTCAGACTTTGATCTGGTTACTGGACTTGCCGGTCTGAATCTTCTGTCCAAGCCAAGTCTTTGAGCCAGCAGATTTCTGGGCCTGTTTCCCATCAAAAACTGTGATCTCTCATTTTCTTCACAGCAAGAAATTTAACTTGTAATTACAAGGTTCTCTTTCTTTGTCAAGCCAAGGAAACAGATTCATTCATGAAGGTGTGCTTACCATTGGCGTTAGTTTACAGAGAATATATTTTTTTAACAGAATGATGACCTGAAGTTAACTTGTTATGGTTTCACTGACTTCAAAATACTCACCTTACTATGGATAAATAGCCACTATAAGAAAATATGTCAGTAAGGTGGAATTATGATCTTCTATGTATTTTATTATCAACTCTCTTCAAAAATCTATATCATAGCCAGGTGTGGTGGCACTTGTCTATAACCCCAGAAGCTGGGGAGGCTGACGCAGGAGGATCAAGAGTTCAAAGCCAGCTTCAGCAAGGTGAGGCGCTAAGAAACTCAGTGAGACCCTCTCTCTAAATACAATACAAAATAGGGCTGGGATGTGGTTCAGTGGTCAAGTGCCTCTGAGATAATCCCTGGTATAAAAAAAATCTATATCATAAAACAGAATCTAAAAAAAACCAAACTTTCATATTTATCTTTCTATTTCTACCATTCCTGTGTTATTTGTTCTCAGGATGTTTTCCTTTCCACTATAAAGATGATGAACGAGTAGTCTTTTTTCTTGAATTGCTAAAAGCCATTGTTTAGAAAGAATAAATGAGGAAATAGGTTACATTTTCTGCTTTAAATATACATTATAGTGAAGATTTTTATTTGATTTAGTTATTGTAAGTTTAAGTGCTTCTTTTTTTTCCAAACAAAAACATTTTCTCCACTAATAAAAATGTATGTGCTTTTGCAATATTTTGTAAAAAATATAGCACACGTGATCAACAGGACTTTATAACCTCCATAATTTTTACCATAAATGCCATAATTAATAGGTGATAGAATATTCCTATGTAAAGCATGACCAACAAGAATTTTTTAAAAAATTTTTTCCTTCTTTTGTCCTTTATTTTAAAAAAAAGTTCTGTGAAAGTCTATTTGTAAAAATTATATGAGGCTTACGAAATCTTTGTTTGTATTTATTTTCTTTTCCCAGTTTTTCTTGGTTATTCATTTCTTTCTCATCTCTTCCAGGAGTCTTGATTTTATTTTCTCAATTGTAGTACAAGGTGCTGACCACTAGGTGGACCCTTGTGAGCTGGATTTTGTCAAGGGTTTTCCTTGGTCTTCAGCACTATATTTTTTCTCTGCCTAATATGAAAATATCCCTGCATGTAATTAAATAATTGGATTATTATGTGTACCAATAATAACTTAAGATCTTCCATGAAGTTAAATTTTGTAAAATGGTTGTCTTATACTATACATATTTATATATATACATCTCATACTTGAATCTCATAGTCCCGAGAGATATGCTCTATTACCTATGTATTTGGACAAAATAAATATATACCACCCGAGGAACTGGTTCTTTATTTTTTAAAACTTAGAAAATATGAAGGAAATAAACACTCAAAATTCATTAACATCTGCATCTACATCTATATATCAAAATGAAAATAGAGAAAGCAAGAAGAAAGGATTATGTTATTTTTATACACATAAATATTACGGTTAAGTGGTTTTTTATTGTCTACCCTGACAAACAAGGTCTATTAATTTAGACATTCTTCTTTTCCGTTAAAAAACAATCAGCATCTCTATGTCTTTACCTATTCAGCTTGCTATATATGCAATTCCTTTGTTGCTTTCTTCCTTCTCCAAGGGATTTATAAGAATCCCTTAAAGAAAAAAAACAAACAGAACAACAATAAAACAATAAAGTGCATTGGGACTAACTAAATCTTTGGTCGTTAGTGATTCCCATTGTTATTGTTGTTTATTCCACTTCATGCCCTACGTCAGGTGGTGTCCTCTGCTTCTCCCTATGTAGTACTCCATAACTGCTCACTCAGTCTGGATATCAACCTATTTATTTTTGTAAGGACTTTTGCCCTTGTATATACCAATGAATCAGGCAGAACAAGTATCTTCTTCCTAGGAATGCATATACTATTGGGACATATGGGGAAGAAGATAGAAAATAATTACATGAGAATCACGGCTCTACAAATGTCACCAAATAGGTGATAGGATAGAAAGTTAAGGATGGCAACTATTTAGCTATAGTGATTGGGAAAAATCTTTCCAAAAATTTCCTGTTGAGCTGAAGTTTGGATGATGAGAAAAATAAATTAAACATATTTTTGACCCTGCTATAGAATTGTCATAGCGAAGCAGTGGTGTACCATGGAATATATACAAAAGGCAATTTCATTTTTGCTTCTCTCATTTTACCTTCATTATGTTAGGTTACTTTTTTTGTCACTGTATAAAATTTCAGGCGGATTCATGATTTTCCCACCATTTCAGGAAATACCACCATTATTCTGAGTCATAAGTCAGTAATTGCAATTGTTCTCTCCAAAGTATTCATCGGTTTCAATCTTTATTCACAAATAACACTTCAGCCATTTAGGGCTGATACAGGGAAGCAGTTATCCCTGCAATTTATTTAGGGATGAGGCATGGTTGCACTCTCTCTTTCTTACTTGTGTTGTTTCTCTTTTTCTTTCATTCTTTTTTTTTCAATCAAAGTTTCTCATCTCACCAGCATGTAAATGGGAGTTGAGAGAATAGGTCTAAGAGATTTGATATTCACACTGACTGGGACGTTCTATACATGTATTTTTTTTCTCTGTGAGTCAGGTACATATTTAAAGTTGAAGGAAGTTTCCAATGGATGAAATTCATAGGACATCCCTGCTTAACCCAGTTGTGTCCCCTGTAATAACAGCTTATGTTTACAAAACTCTCTGTTGCTCATCCTTCAATACCTCCTTGATTTCTTTTTTCCTGCTTGCTTAGGTTCCTTCTCATAAGTGAAAATATGCATACAGATGATGCTTTGGGGCTACATATTAAATGATTTCTTGCAGTATTCTCATCTGCTGGTGCCTTTAACCATTCTGTTCTGTGAAACATACATATGTCCCCTGCCATTAAAAGTGTGGTTACTTCCCAATGCGGCAAAACCCATCCCTTTCTATCTCCCTGTCTCTCCTCTGCCCACTTAGGTTCACTGCTCTACATTCTTGCTTTTAGTGTCTTTAGATCCATGTCACACATACATATGAAGACCTGTGTCCACTTTTCTCCATATGACTCCAGGAAATGCATGACATCTTCACTTGACTTGAGGTGAACACGGGAATCCCATGTTTTCCCTTTAAAAAGAAAAATATAATAATGTATCAAGTATAGACATCACTGGTCTAAAACATTCTCATGAAAAAAAAGGGACTCCTAAGTATTGAATTTGATGAGGAAGAATGGACAAAGTGAGTGATTAATCCTAAGATAGTGGTGAGGAACACATTTTAGTCTTTCCTACTCCACTTTGCTCCTCCTTCTTCAAGGTACCCCTTAAATAAAGAGCCACCTTGAGAAAGACAAATTGAAAGGGCAGAACATCGTTTATCAGGAAAGAGCATTTCTGCCTAATGGCCCCTTGAGTAAAGTGTTTCTTTAGGACATCACAGCTTGTGTGAAGACAGATTTAAAGGCCAGGACATCAATTAGGAATCCACAGTCTTGCTGCCTAATCGTTCTTTGTACAGCTTCTTTTAGCAAGATAAAAATACCATCAAAATGGAAAATGAGACTTGCCAAACAATTTTAACACTTCCCGTAGGCCACTAGTGCTCAATACTGACAGACACAGCATTTCTGAATCCCTGGGAACATTGGGAAGTATTACATTATATTTTATGTGGTCAGTCTGTTACTATCTGCAATGCTGATTTAAAGAGACAGACCTCAGCAATGAGCAACTCAGCGCTGACACATCAGCACTGGTCATGACAAGTTTTCAAATCAAAGGGATTATGCAATGAATAAACAAAATGCCCACTTCTTTTTTTTTCCCATAATGCTGTAATTGTCTGCATGCATTGGCAATATTTACGAGCTGCATGTATATATAAACACAAGTGCATACATGCATATGTGTCCTAGGTATGTACACATTTGTCATATGTATGTATATATTTGGCTTATAATTTCAGAAAAAAATTAGCTATGTATCCTAAACAAGTGCAATATGTATAAAAAAGGAAAGTTCCCTGAAGTCCTGTAAGTACTCAAAATATTAGGGAATTTTTTTCTTTTTATTTTCTTCTTATTTTTTTTCTACTGAGGATTTAACCCAGGACACAAAGTCAATCCAGGACTCCAAATTCATTTCACTCCAAACTGAGTAGATGAAGGAGAAGCCTCGCATACATACATTATTCATCAAAATATCACCTTTTGATATCTCTTATATCTTTTTTTCTTTACTTTTATAATTGAACAAAAGAAAAAATTACTCAGTCATGTTTAAATATTATAGTTTATAATATATACATTTATAAAGGTCAACATTTCATACCATGAATATCCAGCACAATGGGTAAAGTCCCTGAGGTAGAGAAAGAGAAATGATAGCTTAATTTGTTTTGTTTTGTTTCAAGTTTAGTCAAAACATAAAATATGAAGTTATGAAACAGCTTAAATTTATTGTTTTGTATGCTTAATAATTAATTTTATAAAAGACATGGAAGTACTAATACATTTTAAAAATATAAATCCAATTTTATCTTTTATAAAAACAATTATAAATTTGGGCTTCTGTATAAGAAGAAAACATGACATATACAATTTTCATTCTTCAGATGCTATCTAAATATGACTTTATGATTTCTACACATAGCTTAATTTTCAATGTAACATAATCATTACATTTTTATGCATTAAAAGTAGTACTTTGATCTTATATCTCATTCAGGAAAAAAAGCTGGAGTATTTACTAAAACTGTGATAAAAGTGCAAATATCATTTTGAGGTCTTAGTTTGAAATATAAAAAGAAACACTCCATTTAACTAAAATCACTCACCTAGAAGGAACAGTACCAGTGTTTCAATTAGATTGGGTAACAAAAAAATATATATACTCAACCAGACAGCCAAAAGCAATAACATTCAAGAGGATTTAATGTACCAATGCTAATTCTTTTGAGCAGTATTACAACTCACCTTCAGTATGACTTACAACACTAAGCACAACAGGAATGAAAAATATGATGTGTCCAAATGAAAATCCTAATGGAATCTCAGAAACTATTCAAACTTCTCTGAGCAAGGAGAATTGGAAGCCCAAAGGACAGGAGCTCCAGAGGCCAGCACAAACAGCTTAGCAAAAACACGAAGTCAAAAGGCAAGAACAGCCTAAATCCCTAAGGACTGTTGAGAACGAATATGGAGAAACCAAGTCCACAGTTCAAGAACAGGAAAGAAAAAATTATTATCTAAGAACAAATTGACATAAAAGAAACCAGATGGCAGGCAAAAATGTGTAAGCCTTAGCTTTCACCAGCTTGGGAAGCAAGAAGTCACAAGAGCATGTCCTTTGCACTCTAACCACAGAAATTTACCAGATAATCTACAAAATCAGAAATAAGAAAAGAAAAACAAATCAGAGATTGAGTAAGCAAAGAAATACAAATTAACTAAATTACAAAAGTGGTAAAGGCCCTCTAAGGGAGAAAGGACCCATGGCTTCTCCCATCTTTATCAGAATATTGTTAAGAAGAAAAATTCACCCTGAACAGAAATAAACGAAAACTCTCCAGACATTTAATGAATTTGTTATAGTTTTGTGGGGCCAGCATGATAGATTGATAGTCTCAGCAGCTTCAGCCAAAGAAGGAGTGTATATCTACCTGCCATTTTTTTTTTCTCACGTGCCTTCTCACAGGCAGGTTGCAGTGTGAGAAAGAATAGATTCAAAGAGAGCTCAGAGAGCTTGTTCCCGAGCAAAATGGATTTTCCCCATTGAGAATCATTCTTTGTAAGGTGGGCTACAAGGAAGAGGAGCTCAGAGAAATACTTCTGAGATACTCTGAGTTGACCTGTTTAGTTGCAACAACCTTTTGAAAGTAAAGTAAAGCTGTAAGGTGGAAAGTAATTTCAGTAAGTGCAGTACGTCATGGGTGGAATTAGAGCAGAATAAACTATTCAGGAATCCAGAGAAAAATAGCATTCAAGCTGAAAAAGAGAGAGAAATTTCACACACTGCAGAAAGTTGAGGACTGGGTTGTTAATTAAAATGAAAATCTTCATAATGTTGTGCATGCTAACATCCCAACATATACTGAAACAGAAGCCCTGATTGTCTTTAGTGTATTTAAATTCAATAAAGAAATGGATTGAAACTAAATATGCCACAGGGCCAAGATCATCTCAATGGCAGACTAAATTGACATAGTATCCAAACTTGTAGCATTGCAGAAAAGACTTTATTTTACTAGGAGGTAATATTTTTCTTCAGTCACTACATTTTTTTTTTCTGACAACATCTAGCTTAATGGCAAAACAAAGCACTATAAAACATTTAATGGAGCAAGAAAATATGTTCAAGAAATAAGAGAGTTTGGAGTCAGACACAGACATATAACCAATTTCCTAATTATCAGAAAGGGGTTTTAATATTAAAACTATGTTAAGGGGTCTTCTATTAAAGGGGAAGTATTTTTGTAAACTTAAAGAAAAAAATCAGCAGAGAAAGAAGCTTAAAAATAGAAGAAAATTGAAATTTTTAGAAAAAAAGTATGATATAAAAGCAAAGATCTCACCAGATGTCTTAATAAAATGGTACAGCATGAGAAAAGATGAATAAACTAGAAGGCAAATTGATACATAAACAAAAGAATAAAAATAACCTTTTTGTCTCTACTGGATAACATCAGATCTCCTGAATTGTGTGTGTGTGTGTGTGTGTGTGTGTGTGTGTGAATTCTCAAAAGAAGAGGAGCAAAAGAATGAGACAGAAAAACATACTTAAGGAGAATAAGGGTGTTGGGAGGTATAGGGTACACCTTGGCACATCTTAGCCAATGTGCTAAAACCATTGGGAAGAAGATGTCTTAAAAACAGCCTTTTTGGGATGGAGGGTGAGGGAGGCAAACTATAGATAGCATAATATTGGGAAGATAATGGCTGATTTCTAATCTGAACAATGGAGATCAAAGATTGTAGACTGAGAATTTTAAAGAATAAATGGAAGGAAGGAAATACAGGAAGGAAACTAACACTAAAATGGTTAACCTTGAATCCCATACGAAGAAAAAATCTTTTACAAAATGAAGATAAACTTAACATATTTTCAAGCCATCAATTATTTGGAGAATTAATGTTAGACTGACTTCAACACCACAAGAAACACCAAAAGATGTTCTTTGAGATGAAGATAAAAGAAATGAAAGTCAGTAACCACAGAGGCAGATAGATAAAGGGTGACAGCACAATTGTATGTGTGTATAGAAAACTTTATTGATTATGGAATTGTACTATTGTTTTGAATGTAGACAAATAAATAAATGGAAGGGTTTAGAAAATTCAAGAAATATTTTTGCAGTGTAAATTGATTTTGAATGTTAAGCCAAGTTAATTAAACAAAAAAATCTTTTTAACATATGGTACTAGAACAACTAAATATCCATAAATAAAAACTAGATAATAAAACTTTACCCATCTCACTTCTTATATAAATTAGATAGATCATTGACTTAAGAATAACAGAAAGAAACATATAAAGTCTAAAAGAAAATAAGGAGAATATCTTAGTGTTTTCACAATTAGGAAATCTCTCTTAGACAAAATCAATAACTTTAAATATAGAAAGACAGGAATTTAGGCCTAATCAAAAGACACAAATCAAATGAGTAGAAATTAGAGAACATAAAATATTGATAACACATGCATACACAAATCAGAAAATTGTGCCTTCTAAATCTCATTATGTTTTGTCCAGTGGTAGCCAGCTAGACAAGTGCTTGCTTCTGCATGGTGGCCTTTTTTGCCCTGGTTACTTCAGAGAGAGGCGTTTTATAAATTGAGCTACAGAAGCAGTGACACCATTGATTTGCTTAGTTTGCATTGTTCTCTGTATGAACAGTCTGCTAAGTACCAGCTATCATGACAAAGCTGGAAAAAAAAAAAAAGCAGCTTTCTATAGATAACACTGACTTGCCCTAGTTCCCAGTAGCATTCATGAGACTCAATGAACTTCTAGATAATACTTATCTAGGCATTCTGGTCCAGGCCAGAACTATACCTGAGGACTATAAAAGAGTACCTCCAAATGAGGTTTAGATGTAGCTAGGCGGTCAGGATAAACTTTTCTAAAGATGTGCTGCATAAACTATTGTATAATTGTTTTTAGGAGTTCAGATATGAAAGGGAGAAGAATATTGGCACAGAGGAAGCAAGACGATCCTGGCAAATATAAAGGTACTGATATAATGCAATCTTGAAATATCCAGGAAAGCCACCCAGGAAGTGTGATTATGATGGATATAAAATAAATTGTGTGGAAAGTTCAACTTAAAACAGGATAGGAACAATAAAAAAATGTTTTGGGAATTCATTTGAATATCTAGGGTACTTTTCTTTAAAGACCTCAAAATGTGTTCGGGGAAAAGCCATGAATCTTTTGATTTCTCATTGTGATCCTGAAAATATTGTTGCTTTTAATTAGGTAGACTTTCACTGACATGACACATGGAGTGATAAAATATTTTGAACAGAAATTTAGGACAATTGGCTTTCAATACTGCTGTGTCAGAAAATAGTTATAGAATCTTGGTCAAATTGTCTTATATTTCTTGGTCTTCATTTCTGCACTTATAAAACTAGATGATTAGAATCAATTCTGGCACACTTCCTGAATCTTCAATCACATAACTATAAAATACTAAATTCTAATTGTGCAATTGAGGAAAATATTTTAATATATTGGCCTGATAAGAGCTGCAGCCTCTTGGACAATGAGTCTAATTAATTACTTTGGCCAGAAGTAATACCAGGAGATAGCTATGCGACTCATTCACTAACATATAATATGGTATTCAGAAGGTAACATGTATTTCAAGTATTCATTGTTGCCAGGGTGACACTGTTGAACTTTTTATACACCTATACATGTACTTATTTAGGTTCTTATTGATAGACAAATATACATTCATATGTCTAATATTTGTGTATTAAAATCTGTTAGTTAAAACCGACACAAAGCAATTTCAATCTATCAACCTCTATTTCATTCTAATAGTTCCTTTATCTGTAACTTGTTTTTCTAATAAATATGCTTGCAATATTTCAAACATATTTATTTATTTGTTCAGACTAGAATGTGAAGAATATAATTTCAGAATTGTTAAGGCATGAATCTGTAAAATGAAGCCTACTGACCAGAGTTTAATATGTATTTATTATGTTTTTCCATTTATTCTGAAGCATATAATCTAAACCTTGTGTTTAAATTTGACTTTGGTTGGTTGTATCCTGCAAGTTCCTGTCCGTTTTACAGATCTGTATTCCAAACTCATCTCCTCAGCTCATTCAGAATAGCTTCCAGGTGGCACTATTACAGTTATTTAAAAATGTTTAACTTTTTGGTCATCCAACTTCAGTATCTAGATAATTTGCAGATATGGTTTATAATGTTTTTATTTTCTTTTAAGTTTTCAAACACATGTTGGGTCTTGTGAGAAAACACAAAGATTTGGATGTCAAATCAGTGTAAAATATAGTAAGCAGTACTAAATTTTCTAATGATTCATAGGTTACATCAAAATTAGAAAAAAAGCTGAGTTTTCTTCTCTTGGAGATATCTGAATCAACCAAGCAGAACTATTTATAAAATGTTTTTCATGTGTCACTGTAGGATTCATTCTGCTCTTGATTTAATCAGATATGGGCCTAAGCAATGCATAGTACAGGTTGTTTACATAGAATCAGCCAAGTAACTTATGATACATCTTGTTTATATCCTTTTAACTGCATAGCTTTCCTAATATTTTCCAAAGAATGTACTCACATGTTCATAAATTCCAGTTATATACAATAAGGAACCTGCACAAACAAGATAATTTTTTTTATTAAAGATACCCTCCATATAAAATTTTCTTGTAAATCAATGCCAGAATGCCTGTTATTAGCATGTTTGCATCTCATCTTTTTTATCCCAAATGTCCCCAGCAAGATTAAAGAGTTGATTTGGGGATTCAGCATCTCCTTCTGTATCTGTGTAGTAATTTTTGAGTGTTTGTATATGAAAGCCTTATACAGGCTCAAGATGTTACTTTTTCAGGGAATAAGTCTCCCATCGCTTCTACTCCATGCTAGGGCAGTGGTGGCTAACCACCTTTATCAAGTCAGGATGTGATGTGCTGAGACTGGGTCTTTTTCATGATGAAGATCAGCCTACGTCTAGGTTATCGGTGGTTTTCCTGTGCTTTCAGCTGAAATTCTCTTATATTGTTTGACATCTGTTCCTCTGACAGGTCCAGATCTCCTTTCTTTATACCAGCTTCCTTCAATAAGCTCCACTCTACTTTTCTAAGTTTTATGCTTAAGTTTTTGCTCTTTCAGTATCATGTAAATTCTGTGAGTGGTAAAGTGGCCATAAGTTTAAAGCTTCTGGTCTTCACCAAGAGCTCTCTTAAGTTTTTTTTTTTTTTTTTAACCCCAGATGGTTTGTGCTAACTTGAATTCTCAGCCTTCTTTGCACACAGAGTGTCAGCAAGTAGCCACCTGACCCAACCATCTCTATAATGCTTGCACTCTCCACACTCTGAGATCTTCCAGTTCTACTGGCCTCAGTGACTTTTTACTGCATTCATAAAATTGACTTCTATATTATTTACAGATTTACTTATTCTTCCAGTCACATTCTGTTCTTCTGCTTGTCCTTGTCATATTCAAATCTGGTCCTATTTCAAAATGGAAAGCCTAATTTGCTTGATTATTAAGTGAGGCAATGTTTCTCAAAATTTCAGATTGCAAGAATCCTAAAAATAATATAAATCTCTAAACTATATAGTTTCTTAATGAAGTATTCTTTCTAAAACTTTTTATGAAACCACCTTATCTAGTTTTATAAACCCTAATCGAGTCTTACTACCATAGAAATACATTTTTATGGAAAAATTTACTCATGCTGATAGAGCATTCTGATGTGTTTTTTTCTAATGTGTTAATCACATGTAAATTAATTATTTCAATAAGCGTTTTCCAATAAATAAAAAGAAATGATCATTAGTGTGAATACAACCTTTCATGGTGCACATTGACTTTGGAAAAATATATATGATTAGCTTCTATTAAAATCTGCACTTTTAAAAAACCAATTTAGATAAGTTATCATGTAGACGTATAAATTAACAAATCCTTCAGAGAGAATAGTATTGTGAATAATTAGCACCTGGATACTAACTGGTGGTTGGTATCTATGGTTCCAGTATCATTGCTAAAAGGTCTTTCCCTTCTGGTAGAGCAGAGTGAACTCCTTATCTTTTCATCATTTGCATTAGTGAAGGGAGAAGATGTCAACATATGAAAAGAAAGAGAGGTGAAGTCTTCCTATTTCACATCACATCCTTTCAATTCGTGTAAATGATTAAGGTGTTTCATACAACACTGAGGGGGCAGGAATGGGACAGGTAATTGGCCTCTAGTGGAATCACAATGTGAAAAAATTGGGAAAGACAGCAGAGTTTTGGGACGTGGGAGTGCTTTAGATCAATAGGGGCACTTGGCAATACCTATCTCATTATTGGGAAAGAGAAAGCAGGAATAAACAGATAGATGGATTTATTCATAGAGGCAATTCAATTAATGACAAAAATTAAAGAAATCAGCCAAATGAAAATATTCTATAAAAAGTTAGGGAAAGTAGAAACTTAAGATATTTTTATTAAAATAAATAATAACTCTTTCATTTCCAAAACTTTTGTGGAAGAATTTCTTAACAAATATTAAAATCATTTATTCTGTTATTTTTAATTGAAACTATACTCAATCTGTATGTTTTCTGAGTGCTATGTGGTTTTGCTTATTATGGCTCTAAAATATTAATACAGGGTACATTTAGAAATAATTGTATTATATTTATTTAGATTGTATTATAAAATGCACTATATTGTATTCCCATTTGTTCATACATATGCATTTTCATAGTTGCAAAAGTTTTGTTAAAATTTAAATTTGCACCATTGTGAATTACTGCTATTTCCTGTCATATTTTTGAATGCATGCTTCAGGAATATGTGCTTTCAATTATTTTTTATGTATGTATGCTTTAATTTTATTCACTCATTTTTCCAAATATTTTTCATTCAATTATGTTACATACAGATGAACAAAATTTGTCTCAGTTCTATTCATTGTTCAACTCTTATTTCTATTTCAAATTATACTGAATTAATTGAAAACTTAAAATTACATAATCATATGGGCAGGTCTTTTTATGTTTTTTTGATTTTAGTAGGGATGCTTCTATTATTAGCCCTTTAATGTATTTTACCTTATGGCTTGAATCTAAAATTCTTTCTTATACTTAGGAAGTATTCTATGTCTCAAACATTCCAAGATGTGTATGTTTTTATATGTGTATGTGTGCTTAATTATGAATGAGTGTTGAATTTGAATTTGAAAAAAATATTCTTTGCTTGAAGTAATGGTAATAATACGGGTTTCTTACCCTTCTCTGACACAATTGTGTACTTCACATCAACTGACACAGGTATACTTTATAATATCAATATGTTATCTTAATATAATTTATTAAATTAATGCAATTCATCTATATAATTAATTTATTGTATCATGACATTTAATTTTCCTTTGCTATATAAATATAGACCCATGGATGGTAAGTCCATAGTAGAGGAACTGATTTTAAATGACAATTATGACTATGAAACATGAAACAATACTCTAAGAGGAAAAAAATGCTTTTATGTTAATGAAGAGTGGGCCAAATTTAGATGGTTGGTAGAAAAGGAGCAGTAACCTGAGGTGACATTTAATCTGAGACGTGAATAATGCGTAAGATTCTCGTGATTCTTTTTCTAATGTTTTCTCACAGACATTTAATAAACCACTAGAACCACTTTTTGGGGAAAAGTCATCCAGGTTACAGAAACCACGTGTATGAGTTACGACATATGTGCTTCTTCTCCAGAGGAAAAACCATGACAGCCACTTTGGTGCTGCTATTGTGAAAACACCAACCTGAAATGTCAAACCAGAAGCAAAATCACCATTATTTTATTGGGCGAAGCACTGTTTGTGGTAAATCACTCAAATAAAGTATAGGGAATTTTGAGTCATCAATATTTATTCTAAATGATCAAATCTGTATTATTGAATTAGTGTGGTCTAGAGGCAAATGCTTTAATCTTCTGTAAGGATCAAAGATTCATTTGAAACTTTAATACAATTTATAATCTTGTTCCACTCTGTACTGTTTATAAGTGATTGCCCTTTTGCTGACATATTCCATTTATTTTGTGTTATATTCATCATTGTTTTTAATGCTGCTTGCATTTTGTTCTTTCTTGGTGTTTGTACTTCACTTTATCATGTTGAACATTCCAATAATAAATGATACATTACAGTGTTTAGATAACATTTAAATATAACATATTAAAAGTGGTATTTAATATAAAACTAATGTTTTCTCACAGACATTTAATACACCATGAGTAAGCAAAAGGTAAGGAATGAAAAATCACTCAAGTGCCTCAGGTGAGGCCACCTTACACTCTATGGGCAGTATTGCATTTTTATCTGCCAATTTAAATGCATTTTAACAGAAACAGGTATTGTTAATGCTTTACCTTTTACAATGCAACATATCAAGAATATTTTGACAATTAAGTGTTATTATGAAATATGTTTTAATAACATTGATACATGTTTCATAGACTTGTAAGGGTAAGAATTTTAGTTATTAGGCAGAATTTTTTCCCAATTGCCTATCCTCTTAGCTATGTGATTACTTGGTACCAATATACTTTATTAGATAGTATAACAGCAATATTAGCTATATTTAGCTGAAGGATCAATATCGCTGAAAATTAAGTGTAAATCTTCATCTCTGATTTCAAAAATAGCTTCTATTCTCAAAGAAGCAAAGAGGAGATTCTGTGGAAAAGAAATATATACTTTTTTAAGTTTCAAGTGAATAAATATATTGAAGTTTCAGAACAAAATACTTCTGAGAAAAGAAAAATAATTCAATGTAATATGAAAATTAATGTCCTTGGTAAAGAACCCAGATATCTTCCCCTGGATCATATGCCTGAGATTTATCATATGATAACTATGAGTTATCATGTTGCTGAGTGTTTTGGGGGTTCCGAAAAGAGACAGGACTTGTTCCTTGGGAGAAAGTGATGGAGCCAGCAAGTCTGATGGAGAAGTTACCTTGTCTAGTGTGGTACTATGGAAGTCAAATATTCATGTTGGCAAGCTCTAAGTAGGAAAATTTAGATTGAGACATGATCACAGATCTGTGGAAGAAGACCCAACTGTTCATTATACTACCAAAATTTTTAAAAGATGATTTATACGAGGAAGAGGAAACGAACAACACAGTATTGAGATTTGCAAAGCAAAGGAGAGTGTGGATAAGTCAGCTGCAGATACATTTGGGTGAGTTACAAATGACCAAAAGCCACTGGAGGCTTTGAATGGAAAACAGCATGCCCAGATGGTACTATACAAAAAAAAGACTTCTTTGTGCTTCAAGATTTTAAGCCCTTATAACTCCCAATATCTTAGGGGAAAATGAAGAAGAGGAAATAGAATTCTGAATTCATTTGTTATTTAAACAATACAACATGTATGCCAGATATAATCCAATTTTTGATTTAATATTTAAAATAGCTTAATTTTCACTGTTGAGATAAATGGAGACATGAAAGCTAACTTTGGTCACAGAGTAAATAAAACATTAAATTATGACTCTAGACCTCAGGTCACCATAGACATATCATAATATTTTATTATAATTCATACAATGTCAAATTGTCCAATAAGAACTGGCTCAATCATACAGTCTAACAGGAGGAAATAGAAACACTAATGCACTCAAATGATTGTCAAACATCTGGATTATAGTCACAGTGTGTTTAGACTTGCACCTTTTTAAAATATTTCACATGTATGCATTCTATTGTAATTTCATTGCCTATAAATCTTTATAATGAATTAATTCTTCATTAAACATATACCTTATAAATATCAATGTCACATGTACAACTTTGATTTCTTTATTCTGACCTCTGATTGGAAATCAATAACAAAGAGATAACAGGAAAATCTTTAAGTACTTGGAAATTTAGCAAGCAATAAATTAATTCATGGTAAATATTAATAACACATTTTTAGTGTTTCTATCTTTGCTCTTCTTTCATTTTCCATTAAAGTAATAACTTTAGACCATGGTTAAATCTCGTATTTGCTTTCCTATTTTTTAGTGGATTTGAATGCTTTTACTACCGGTCAAGATAATTGTGGCCTCATGAGTTAAGAGGCGTTCCTTTCTCTACTGTTTCCTGAAAGAGCTTCTGGAAAATTGGTATTATTTCCCTTAAAGTGCTTAGTAGAATTCACCATTTAAATTGTTTAGTCCTTGACATTTCCTTTGGAAAACTTTTTAACAATGAGTTCTTTTTTAAAATAAAAAATAAATTTGGATAAATGTTATTGTGTATTTTTTGATGAGAGAAAAATTTAGGGTTGAGTATTATAGAATAAATATGTTAGAAAGGTTAAATGAATTTATTGTCAGTGTATAGTGCTAGCTTTTATTTCAAATTAAACTTTATCTTGTTGGAGATTGGAGAAAATTGCATCATGCTTTTAATTATATATGAGGTGTGATACAACTGCACGATTGTGCATTACTTTTATTTAATGCAATAATATAACCATTGAATATTCTTATGTAATTTGCTTCTTTTGTTAGTAGCCAGAAATGTCAAGTGATATAAATTTGAAATCAAGCACTGAAATTATATAATAAATTAATGGCAGAAGAGTTATTTTTTTTATCCAAAATGAACATATAATTTGAGTAACTCAAATTTTCATAGAAATTATTTTAAATCAAGATGTCAACTTGTTGTAAACTTTTAGAATTCTTAATTAGACTTTTAGAGAAGCTCCGAAGACAACTGGAAAAGAAGTTTATTTTCCTCTAGATCCTTTTCCCAGACGGGGATGGGTGTCTGCCAGAATAGTCAATTTTGACATATCAAGTGACAAAGAATCTACTTGTAAAATCATAAATACCTTCTTTACACCTTCGTACTGTGGTATGTGCAATTAAAGTATTCCCTTGGGCATAGACAAAGAGTGAGTGAGGGAGGGGGGAGACAGAGAGAAATATATATATATATATATATATATATATATATATATATATATATAGTCTGCATCAGCCATGATACTAGTGTTAGAAACAGAAGTTGTTTTCCATTCACTTTTTTAAAAAATTTTTTTCTTACTTGTTGATAGATCTTTATTTTATTTATTTATACATGGTGCTGAGAATCGAACCCAGTGCCTCACACATGCCAGGCAA
>NW_025999977.1:33394893-33425666 GCF_001458135.2 Marmota marmota marmota
TATATATATATAGAGAGAGAGAGAGAGAGAGAGAGAGAGAGAGAGAGACAGAGAGAGAGAGAGAGAGAGAGAGGCAGAGAAATGTCTAAAATAAAATAAAGACTCTTTAAAATCATGTAATGATGGTAATGTTTGTTCTACTACTCAGTGGTTAACACCCATAAATTCTAAACCAGCACAAAATACATTTTAATATTTCAATACATACTTCAAAAATTTTCCAGTTTCATTTTTGTGTGTTCAAAAGTGCTTCCTTCTGTGGAATAAAAGTTGCCCTTTGTTTATTATATTATTACCCCCACCTTTTTTTTTTGTCTTGAACACCCTGCTCTGTGTCTGTGAGATCTTTTTCAAAAGAAGATAATAAACATGAAATAGTCTCACATTTTGAGGAACTTTGAGCAAGTATTTTCATAATATTTCAAGATGGCAAAATGTCTTTAAAAGCCAACAAAATTTATATCTAACCCATCAACAGTGAAATCAGGCAGGGAACTGCATTGCTGTAGAGTGGGACTCATTTTTTTTGATCCAATTATCTGCATTTCCTATGACCATTATACCTGTCAGCTATGTTCATACAAAATTGCTGAAGGTCATTGACTCTCATATTAGTTCTGTCACACAGAGCCTCAGTTAAGTGACTTCAGAAGAAGTTGACAGATTGTGAATAGGAATAGGTTGCTATTCTGCCAATAAAAATTGATATTGACAAAGTAATGTCACTAGTCACTACTGAGTTAAGGTTATGTTCTAATGACACTCCCTATGTCAATCAAGAAAGTCTTCTGGTACCAAATGTAATGCATGTTAATTTAACTCAAGATACTTGAAGATAAAGGAGTTGTTTCTAGTGAAGATCACCCTCAAATAATGATGGGAATATTTGCAGACTGAAAGTGCCCCATTCATCAGAAAGATAATAATTCCATATAAGCTTCTCTTTTTCTTGATTATGAAAGCTATTGTATTTTATTAAGTGTGAATTTCCAACATAATTATTGCTATTAGTCTTTCAAATGATATTTTCACAGACCAGCTTTCTTAACTATTTTGACATTTTGAAGGTCCCTAATCATTTTCCCTTATCTTATCTGTATGGGCTAGATAAAAAGCTAATCTCTGCCAAGCCTAGGGACATGACAGTTATTTGTTTCTAATAGTGTTTTTTAAATGTTTTTTTATTTGTTCTAATTAATACATGTTCTAGTTAATACATGACAGTAGAATGCATTTTGACACATCACACACAAATAGAGTACAGTTTCTCATTCTTCTGGTTGTACATGTTGTAGAATCACTCCAGTCATGTAATTGGATGTGCACATAGGGTAATAATGTCTGATTCATTCTACTATCCTTTCTACCCTTATACCCCTCCCCTACCTTCACTCCCCTTTGCCTCATCCAAAGTAATTCTCTTCTTCCCTATCCACCACCCCCATTGTGAATTACCATCTGAATATCAGAGAAAATATTTGGCCTTTGTTTCTTTTTCACATTGGCTTATTTTGCTTAGCATGATATTCTCCAGCTCCATCCATTTACTGGCAAATGCCATAATTTTATTCTTCTTTAAAGCTGAGTAATATTCCATTGTGTATATACACCACATTTTCTTTATCCATTCATCCAATAGGTTTTAAATATCATAGGTGGCATTGGTGCTGAAACACACAAAAGGTGACTCACAACTTAACATGTCCTATGTTCTGTTTGAAAGGTGGAGCCTGCAACAGGGAGCCTAGAATCATCTGCTTGCTGATTGATCTTCATGGTGAATGTCAGAGTAGGGAAGATTAAAAAGATTTCTCTTTTTAAGCCATAAGAATAGTCAAATGAGGGAAATCAGGTTTATTCTCCAAAAGCTCATCTTCAAGATATGTCCTTAGATAATGTTTGTCCCAGGACATAAAATCATGAAGAGGTTATTTCTGTATTGGATCCTGGATCATGCAACAGGTTATGATCGGAGAAAGTAGAATGGGGAAAAAAAGGAAGAAAATTAAGATCTACCTTCTTTCTTTTTACAAACTTCTATCACATTACCACATAAATGACACATAAAACCAACCTGAAGAACACATAATATGAATTAGAAAATAAGTGTTCTTATATGAATGCATGCAGTAAAGTTATCCTTCTATAATTATCCAAATGCTTTTGTCCTAAATCAAATTCTTCACCATAGGTGTTGTGAAATCTTACACATATTATAAATAATGGATCCTCTGAAGCAGGCATATTCCATCACTGGAGAACCCAGTCACGGTGTACATCCTATAACACTCTCTAGGTTGCATTTGGCAGAATTCAACCTTTTCACACAGTCGCGGTGTATATTATCATTTCTTTTATCCCTTTTGGTGTCTGGTTGAAGGAATATCTGTGTTTGTTGGATACCATGGCATAGATTCATAACTCTTCCCGCATAACTGTTTAGTTTCAATCTAAATAGTATATCGGCAGTCGACAAAAGCAGTTTCTAATTTCCAAATGGATTCTGTTCCAAAAATTCACCTATGTGTTGGATGTCTAGAAGTTAGAGTCAATTTTCACATGTAATCACTGTAATAAATTGTGGTTTCCCTCTCAGATTTTGGTATTGTTAATTCTATATCCTGGAATCAATGATATCACAGTGTGGAAAAGAACGAAAGGGAGAGTGCATCTTTGCCTAAAATAAATATAGTAGAATTCTGAAAGTAGAGAACTGTGATTCTGGTCATGTGACCTGTCCCTTAAGGACTGTATCCTCACAGATTCAGTCTCATTCTTCCAAACCCCTAGCACTCCCACCCTGCCTGAATCTGCCCCATCTCAGCAGATCTCCTACATTTTCTTCCACTTGCAGTTTGAAATCCCTATCCCCTCAATCTTATTGCTTTTTATTTGCAAAAAGACCAATTCAGCTAAGAGATGAAAGAGGTTAAATTAATTTCAACAAGGCTGTGAAGGACATAATCTAATTTAAGGAGGAGACATGCTTATTTATTTATTGTTTTCTACTACTTAGGAGAGTACTTGGCAAATACTTAGCATATTCTCAATTTTAAATATGTAACAGCATGTGTTAATTGTATGTGTAATAATATTATTGATCACAAATAATAGCTATTCTCTAACATTTATAGTCTCTAAGGACAGGGAGGGATTTACAGATTTTTAAACAGTAGGTTTACTTTTTTTTAAGAAGTTTGGCAACATCTTTAAGCACTCAGTTGCTCAGTAAATGTTATTCCTCTTCACTAGGTGCTCAGTAAATGTTATTCCAGGCACTTTAGTTATCTTACAAAACTTTACCCAAAGCAAGATCCATGGAATAAAGTTCATCCAGGGTTTTTAGATCGGGAAAAAGGCTTTGTGAGTCAAGAAACTAATCCAAATGGTCACTTTTAGGATTGGCATTTAAATCCAGTTTTGTCTGATTTCAAATCCAATATTCCTTCCATTAAAATAAGCTAAGCAAGGAAATGTTTTAATATATAAATTATGGTAAGTTTAGAAAAAAATAATAATTTCAGGAAATGTGGGAAAAGCATGTTGATAAGTTTCACCTTGTTAGTTTGTGGTGGAACCAGACAGGTTTTAAAATGTTCTAGATTCTGCCCCTCTGGTTGTGGCTCTTTTGCTTTCTTCCTTTCATTGGAAGCCTTAGACTCTCCAAGGCAGTGCTCTGAGGACAGGTACTGATGCCACTCCTTTCTCCACCTCCACAGGCAGCTCTGTGCCTAACTGCTCTGTTTCTTAATAATGACTTTTTGAATGAATGAGAATTTTTCAAATCTTCAAGTAGAAGACTCCCACTTTTTCAAAGAAAAAGCTACCCTTTGTTTATGTCATTTATCACTTAACACATTCATTTGTATATGTTATTATATCTTTCCATGCTCTGCTCTGAAATACCTTTCCTTTTACTTAGATACTTATAAATGTCAGTTAATACACTCTGTATATGACAAAGCTATGGCTTTTGCTAAGAAGAGACACCACGGACCTGATTTTCTGTTATATGAATGAAAAATGCAAATGGCTCACAGGCAATTTCGTTGTAGAGGAGGCAAAGTAGAAATTTCAGCAATTTCCTGATGATTTGCATCAAGCCAGGCAGTTAATCTGAACAGTTCAGACACTTTTTGTATTAATTGAAACGCATAAAGGCTCTTGCCTGAAATTATCTCAACAGTTGACTCTGAACACGTAGGTTGGGACATCACTTTGTGGTCCTGAATCATGTGTAGCAATTAAGCACTTCATTCATTTTCTCCCTAGGACATCATCTAAATGTATTAAGACAGCATCACCCAATGGTATATAGCCTTTTAGACAAGTGGAGAAGAATTAGACCAACACCATTTGATTCCTTCTGATTTGGCTCTTAAGTGCCAAGGGGCTCTTTCAAAAGAGAGAATTGAAATACAACATTTAGCCACAGAAATTTAACCAGTAAGCTTGTTACTCTGTGTGATATTTTTGAAACTGGTAAACTAATTTATTATTTCCTGTACTTTGGGTTGCACAGATTCTTATTTTGGATTAATCTAACTCTGTTAAGAAGAGAAACCACCAACCTAGTTTTCTGTTATATGAATGAAAAATGCAAATGGCTCACAGGCAATTTCTTTGTAGAGGAGGCAAAGTAGAAATTTCAGCAATTTCCTAATGATTTGCATCAAGCAAATCATTGAGTAAAAGAAAAGAAAATGGTACCTCGTGAGTTAACTTAGGTAAAGAGACTCTCATTTCTTCCAAAGTTATCTTCCTTGTTTATTTAATACTGTATTTTATCAGGTTAAAGTGAATTATATTACCAAATATCAGTTGATTTACATAACAGAAATGTGTTTTTTTCTTGTTCATATTACATGAATAGCATGGTTTAGCATACATGCACAGAGAACCAACCTTCACAGCCGTGGATGAAGATGTAGTAAATCCGAATTATATATTGATTCTTACACCTCAAATGAGACACTATAATGTAACCTTGTATTTTGTTGTCCAAATCAGTTCACTTTACCGTGCCTGGCCTCAAAATCAAATAGGCATTGGGCATGGTAGCGCACGCCTGTAAACCCATAGATTTAGGAGGCTGAGGTAGATAGATGACAAGTTCTAGGCCTTGTTTCAAAGAAAAAAAGAAAAAGAAAAAAGAAAGGTGCTGTGGATGTGCTACAGTTGAAGAGCACCCCTGGGTTCAGCCCTAAGTGCTGGAAAAAAAAAAAGAAAGAAAAAAAATCCAATGGGAAGTTCAGCCTACCACATGTCCTGGAAGGCAAAGTGTCAGCAACATTTGATGATCATTACCAGTGATTATCACAGATTTCTTGTACCCCAGTTTCATAGAGGTTGAATTATCTGATACTCACATCAGACGGTTTGGGGTCAAACCAGACTGGCTTCTGCTTGCTAGAGTATCTTGATCAAGTTACTAAAGCTCCCTACATCTGTTGAATGGTACGGTGTAACAATACCTGAACATCACACAGGTGTTGGCAATAAGTATGGAGGTAATACACCCAAAGCTTCTTAGTACACATTTAACAAGTATTTTTAAAAGTAGAATGAAATGTGTCATGATTGATAGTGTTTCTTTCTTTCCACACTTTATTCTTCTGAATTAATGTAAAAGGCATTGATTCTGCCTCATCCTTGCCTGTTTTCTAGAAAGATATGTGATTCGAATGTTCCAGAAAAAATATTGTTGAAATACAAAAGGAATTTTTGTTGGAAAACTGTGTTGTCTCTGTCTTGTGTCATTATTTTAATCATTCATCAACATCCTTAGTTTTATTTGCTTAATGATTTAATTACAGGAATTGGTGTCCTAAAACTCTGCCAATGTGATATGGTTTCCTTAATTTCTCTTTATAATTTGATCACTTTTGCTTTAAATATTTTGCTGATATTTTGCTTCTCATATATAATTTCTTTCAGGATTACATGTTTGGCGACTTATTTCTCTTATCAATGTGTAGTACATTTTAAAATTCTTTTTAATTACCTTGAATTTTTAATACTTTTTTGACATTGTTAAAATAACTTCTCTACCCTCTTGTTATTTATTAATTTCTTCTTTTTAATTTTAAACTGAATTTCTGTATTTAACTATTTCTTTTTTAAATACTTAGATTTTTTATTTTGCAATATAGTTAAATTAGCTATATTACAGTTAGCTTTATTTGACATTAATATACCTGTGGTATTCTATGCTTACATTTATATAGTATATCATTTCCGTCTTTTGTTTCCAAGATACTTGGGCCTTGTTTTTAAGGTTTATTCATTATAAATATTATACTTTCGTTTTCTACCTAATTTTCAATGTGTACCTGTTACTAGAGACTACACTTATGCACTCAAGTGTACAGTTATTTTGGAAACAAAGGATGGAAACGTTATATAAACTGTAAGCATACGAAAGATACCATAGGTTTGTTAATATCAAAGCTAATTGAAATATGCAGAATTTACCAGAGCTAAAGAGAGACACTTATGATGGTAATAGTGTTCATCTACCAAAAGATTCAATGATTATAAGTGTTCATAAGCATAATATACACAACAAAATAACACTTAAAATAAACATGGTCAGAATTAAAAGAAAAATAAAATAAATCAATGGTATTATTTGGACATTCAATATCCATCTCTTTATAGGTGATATCTATATATATAATAGGTCCATAAACCATAGGGTAGAATGGTCTATAGTAGCAGTGTCAATGCCTATGATGTATATGGCATTTATATATGTTACACAGCAAGTAGAATACATATGATTTTATTGTGCTACATGAATTTTACCTCAACAACAAATTTAAAACCACTGAGCATTTTTGGGAGAAACTAAAGCAAACATACACAGGAGCTTTTATGAGAATTAAATGAATGAATATATACAATAGAAATAGAATATTACCTAACATTCAGTAATAACTCAACAACTGGTAACTACTTTTAGTATTTCCAAACACAGTTTGCTTTTAATCCAAAGTATCTTTTCAATATTAGAAAAATTCCTTATCTTTTTTAAGTTTCAATTTCTTTATTTATAAAGAAGCCATCTGATATATTTTAGGTTTTCAAAAAATCTGCCATTATTCTCATAGCAATTATAGTATTGTGCTAATTGAGCCCAAATTTGGCTTATTAATCAAATAAAGCTAATTTAAGAGGTTGAAATTTAAACTAAAAAATTAGAATTTGAATCCTAGTTATTAATGCTTGGCCCACCCAATTATCCCAATAATTGTAATTTTTCTGAATGTCTTCAAATTATTCTGACCCTTCAGATCTGAAGATTCCCTGATTCCTCACTGTCAAAAGTCTCAGCTTTCTGACAAGTCTAATGCCTTCAGTATTCATTCTTTTTATTTATATCATTGTTTAGCTTATGCCACTAACAAATTTCTTTGCTCCTTTGATTTTGGTAATAAATCATTTTGTCCAGTTGCACTCTAGTTCTGGCCTTATCTACAGGAACTTTACCCTTTCCTCCCCTTGTCCAGTATTACCAAGCTGTGTCTATCAGTGCCTTATGGGCATTTTAAACATGACCTGAAGCTAAACCAACAATCAGCATGACACCAAAATGTCTTGCAGGCTAGGTATGGTGGTGCACACTTGTTATCCAAGTAACTTGGGAGGCTGTGGCAGGAGGATGGCAAATTCTGGGCCATCTTTAGCAACTTAATATGACACTCAGAAACTAAAAAGACCATGTCTCAAAATTTAAAACAATAAAAAGAGTGCTGGAGATGTTACTCAGTGTAACATGCACCTGGGTTCAATTCCAGTACTGCAAAAATAATAAATCAATAAATAATAGATAAATAAGTACATATGCAATCACTTTGTATTAATGGGGGTTCAGAGAACTGAAAACAGAATTATTGCCTTTGTGTACCATATCAATCAAACTATATCAACTAGCATTATATTAAATTCTGTCACATTTTGAAATAAGGATTGAAAAAGAAGAGAGAGAGAGAGAGAGAGAGAGAGAGAGAGAGAGAGAGAGAGAAGAGCATCCAGAATGGGGAATTGACGGAAATATTGTCTGAGGCACAATTGGGAAGAGATAGGGGGAACTGGAGACTTTTTCCTCCAGAGAAAATAGGTCTTAGTGGAGACATGACAGATGCCTTCAAATATTTGAATTGCTGTCAAGAGAGAGCAAGAGGGCACAGAATTATTCATTGACACTGCTGAGAGTAGAATCAGGATTAATGTGTGACTTCAAAAGGTCTAGTTCATTGTAAGCAAGATCTTGGTCACAGTCACAGTCATCCCAGGAAGGCATCACCTGCCTTGAGAAGTCGCAAATCCTCCTAGACTTCTGTCTGTAACAACACATGACAGATTGTTAGAAGGCACAGGACCTCCTGCTATGATTCAATAGCTATGGTCCCCCAATCCTACAACTGATAACAATATGTAATTTAATATGTATACTTGAAGGACCTGGGAGGATGTCACTATCAATAAAGACAGGGATTTTGAGTGTTTCCACAGTCAGGGAATGTGTATCCTTAGTTGTCTTCTTAAAGTGTGGTATTAGATTCTTCAGGATTGTTTTTAGATAACTTGCTTTAACCACAGAAATATTTTCTCTTCTTCATTACAGCTGTAAATACTGTATGATTGCCTTGAGCCTTCCTAATTTTTTTAGGATTAGCAGATTAAAAATTTGCAAAAATTTACAAACTCTATATAGTTATATAATGATTCAGAGATAGCTTGTTTTTAATTCTGAGAAAATAATGAATGAAAACATCATGAATTGGTCCAGTTGAAAAGTTAATAATGAAAATCAGAGGCTTACTTTTCCTATACTGCAGCAAGAAAAGGAATTGAACTACTGCTAATCCTGAAAAACTCAAGAATAGACATTTTAAAGAGCAAATCTGGCATTCAATTTAAAGCCAAATCTGGAAAAGGCCATTATAACTTTGAGATTCATTATGATACCTGTTTAAGAATTCCCCAACACTGCTGTGTGCTAATTGACACTGGAGAGTAAAAATAATCTCCCATGAACTGGAATTTGTTTCTATCAATGTGGTATATAGTCATAGACCTTTCAGGCAATCACACTACACTGATGCCTCAAAGATGAATTATGAGGGGGGGGCGGGAATTGTAGCTCAGTGGTAAAGCACTTGCCTCACACACTTGAGGCCCTTGGTTCAATCCTCAGCACCGCATGAATAAATAAATAAATAAATAAATAAACAAACAAACAAGTAAAAATAAAGTATGTGTCTATCTACAACTAAAATAAAATTTTTAAAAAAAGATGAATTATGGTCAAGTGAAATACCAGATTTTGCAACTGAAGTCTGTTTTCAGATCAGTTTTCAGTTAATATAATAATTTTTAGAAAAAATTTTAATTTATTTCTATTAAGTTATTTATATTACTTTTTCCCATATAGTATAAACTTCAAATTCATATGGCTCCATGAAGTACATATTGTATCCATTCACTTTACAGATGAGCAAGTTTTGTGTTGAGAGAGAGAATGAGTGAAATAATCAGTGAGTGGGGTAAGGAGGAGGAAAAGGAGAAGGAGGAAGAGAGGCAGTGGAGAGGGAGGAGGAGGGAAGGAGAGAAGAGAAGCTTGTTCATGCATGTGCTGGTTTGACATGGGTATGCACTACCCATGTAGTGCATGGACAAACATAGGAAATGTTTTTGTACTGATGCATCTCTTTCCAGAATCATTACGTGGAACAGGATATGTCAGTAAAATTTGCCACTGCTGTGCCTGATTCAGCATGATAAAATAATTGTTTTTCCCTATGCCCAGTATTGAATTTATATGACAGTTTCCAAAAAATAAAATAAAATAAAATAAAATAAACAAAGAATCAAATAAAAGTAAGAGTCAGGTAGTCATTTTAACTCTTGTAAAAGATTGTCTTTTTCTTTCAGTTTCAGAAATTTATTTTAAAATAATGTTTTGACTTGAGTGGTCTTATGAGAATTGCACTGACTGAGGTAGAGATGCCTTACCAAGGGTCCTTTAAGAATTTCATAGTTTAAGAGTTTATATTTGTTTCAGTTAGGGAAATCTTACCTATTAAAACAGCTTATGTTGGTGTGAAATCGAGCGGAAGTTTGGAAGTATTGCTATAGTAGGGTTTAAGAAAGGAAGCAGAGTTTAAGTCTTTGAAGAAAGATGAGAGAATTAAAGACAGAAGGAGAAAGACGTCAGTCATAACTACCGAGTAATTCGTTTCACCTTTTCTTTAATGGAATCCAAAATGTCAGTAATCTTTTGCAGTTGGGAATTGTGTTCACCAATCTGAAAATATGAATTTTAAAAGAAATGGTTACAGTAGCAAATAAAGTCTGATCTTTCCATTTCAAAAAAAGAAAGAAAGGAAGCAGAGCCTGGGAAAATTTTCCTGGAGAAGAGTGATAGCATGACATTGATAGTTCAACCTCAAAGTCAGCAATACTTTGACATTTTTCAAGCATTCCCCAAATTCCTTTACAGGGGACACCTGTTGGTCATTTGGGATTGTTCTAAATCAGTGGTTGTCAACCAGACATCTTTTTGTTGTCACACTGTAGATAGGGGCATGAACTGCTATCGATACCTCCTGGTAGAGCTCGGGGTTACTGCCAAATATCTTACAAGGCACAGATTGGCTCCCTGCAATGAGAATTATCTAGACCCAAATGTCCCTAATGCTCTACTTGAGAAAGCCTGGTCTAAATACAAATTATCCTTTCTTTCTTTTAATATTCTCATGCAAATATTTCTATTCCAGAATTTAAATGATAAGGTTGCAAACTATTTTTTTGAGAAAGATAATTAAGACTTATGTCTATGTTAGTGATGTATCATTGTTCTAGTCTAAGTCATTTAGAACATTAGACCATTATATAAAATGTATTATCACAATTAGATATTCAATGCCTTGAGAATAAGCATGATGGAATTTATCTCCAAATTGAACTTGGCTGAGAAATTTGTGGATTATTTTCATAACTCTCTGAATTATTTTGTGCACAATAACATATACTTATGTTCATGTTTAATATATTTAGTTGTAATTTTTACACATTTTGATTTTTTTTCATAGGCCAGGCAATGTGTTGTTTTCTTTTAAATGTATTTATCTTCACTTAATTCTCAAATAGTCAAATGTCATATACTTATTGCTATGAACATTCTGCAATGAGAAAACAATGTGTGAAGGCCAGATGACTTGCTCATGTAAATGAGTAATTCATTACAAAACCATGTTGGAATTCTGATCTTCAAAGTTTTAGATTAATTTCATCATTTTCAGAGACTAGTTATGAGAACTCATGAGAACCCAAACTTAGAAAATGTGGATCCTAAAGTTAGCCAGGTCTGTTGCATGCAAGTTAGTTTACTAGTTCAGTGGGGTAGGGCTAGGGGGATGGAGGGAAGCAAAGTGTAAATAAGAGAGAAAAAGTGGGCATTCTTTAGGTGGGCATTTAGCCTGCAGAGACCTACTATGCCAATCACAAGTTAGAGCGGGGATTCAACCAAGAGCATGAGGGAGTTCATATGTGAGATGTGGTAGGGGGCACTGCAGGACCTCTAAACATATTGCAAAGGAAAGAGTGGCCCCAGTTATTAGCAAATGTGACCCAATTATGTCACAGAATCAGAAAATAGGGGAAAAATGTGTCATGTATTAGAGATGAAGGAAGATTGGGATAATTAAAGAAAATTTTGAGGAACTCTGTAATATCTTAGCAGTGGATGTAGGAGGATTTTAAAAATTGAATAACATCAGCAAAAAGATGGTAGGCAGACACATGTAACTTGGTACTACAATGAAAATGAACTGCAAGGTGTTTGCATACTGAAGAAGGGAAGAAGGATAGTGAGAGCAAGATCTCAAAGTTCTTTGGGGCAAGAGTCCTAGTTTCCTTTTGGCAAAGGGAAAACACTTGAAGGCTTTATTCAAGAAACTGATTACTCAGATGTGCTCTTGAATCTGGAAGAATAACATAATGCATCAGTGCTGAAGTCTTCTTTTTCTGCGACTCAGAATATATTTTTGGGAAAATGACAAATTTTTACTGTTACAATGGGAGTAGAACTGTTAACTAAATTTGTTTGTGTATGTTCATTTATATAATCAATGAGATTACCTATGCTAGATTGTGCCTGAATTGTAGTAAATTCAGAGTAGATGGTAGTTATCACCAACACCTGCTTAATAACAAGCATTACTTACACATTTTTGTTATGGAAATAGCACTTCAATTGTAATTCAGAAAAAGCATGAGGAAGAGCTGCACAGGGACAGAGACCATTTATAGATGCCTTTTAGTGTACGCAGTTAAAAATTAATACACTATAAAGTAAGTAAAAGGTAGAAGATGTTCTAGAAAGGGTGTAGATCAACTGAATGCTAAAATTAGGTTTGATAGATTTTACTGACCAAGTGGATATGGGAAACAAAAGTAAGAATTATTAACTTTGTGTATTTGGAAAACAAATTTAATAACGTTATTCATTGGGAGAATGGCATGAGAAGAGAGGATTGATGAGAGGATGTCTTAAGTTAAATTTAGAACATATTGAATTGAAACATTCAGTTACAGAATTGAGTACAGTTATTTCTATCTATATGGGATTGCAAATACAGATTTGAGAGTTTTTATAAAAGTTAGATGGGAAAAGGAATTTCTTTGTGGAAGAAGATCACTCTCCCTATATCTGAGTGCTTGAGAGGAAAATCTGAGTGTTCAAAACTCAGCATCTCTGATTGCCTTTGTCTGATTTGCTATTCTCTCTTCAAAGAGTCTGTACTATTGAATTTTCTTTCTCATGTTGTATGCTTTGGAAAAAATTGGTTCCACAGAGCAGACACATTGGTTCACGGCTGCCAATGATTGGTTTGGTAGGTCCCTATTAACTTTGAGTTTGCTGCTTGAAATTCCACAATGGAAAGATACATGCTATAAAGATATTGACATTTTAAATAATATAAATATGTTATTTTGTTTCCATCTATCTATGTCTATGTGTCTTTCTTCTTTACATGACCAGAACTCAGCTCAGAGAAAGTGTGTCAATTATTGCATTCGTTTTAGGACTCTTACCTGCATGTGGATAGCAAAGAAAGCTATTAGTTCAAATGAAGGAAAAGCTTCCAGGAGGGAAGTAACTTAAACATGAGGAGAAGATGAAAGGAGGCAAGGAAAGTAAATTATGTTGAAAAACAACAAGAAGAAGGTCAAATTCTAAGGGAAACCAATATTGAAGAGTCAGGAGTACAGTGTCATGAGAAGAAAATGTGATGAGATGCACACAGGGCGTCTGTTTGAAAGTTGTAATGTTACAGAGACATCAAGAAGGAGTGTGGGGAGGAGGACTGGGACTAGTCAATCATACCAAGGACTACAGAGTTGTCGTTAGGAGAAATGTTAAGAATTATCTTTGAGGTCTGGTAATTAGGATGCAGTTGGAAACCTTAGAGTGAACTATTCAACTGAAAAAAAAAAAAAACAGAAAGGGAGAGTAGTGGGTTGGATCAGGTTTGTGTCATTTTTGATACTATAATTGTCTGTGCATATGTGTGTAGGCGAGGTAGATAGATAATGTGCATATTTTCATCTTCTTTATCTTGAATATTTTTAAATCAGAAAAATCTTCTGAGGATTCCCACTAAACTTGTTTGTCCTTAGAATTTTTTAATCTAGTAAACATATTATAGATGTTCTTTTATTTATTATATCAGTGATATTAGTAGCCTTATTCCACACACTGATTCAGGGACAAATGTCTTCTTGAACATAGAAGTGGTCTGTAACAAACCACAAAAGGATATTGCAGAGGACAATCCTACTATATATTCTGTCACCTGTTATTATATTTTTAGAGATATTTACTTTTTTATTTTCATTAGGCATAATTTTTGGCCGACATATGTGGTTTACACACAGTCTGCAAAACTTTAGATAAACCAATTTGTCAATCTTATGTTAGCCAAAAGATGCAAACCACCATAGATAGATGTTAGGTTCTGCTAGTATTTAAAGTACCAGCTTTAGGAATGTGAGGTCAAACTCTTTCCTATCATTACTTGTGTGACCTGTAGCATGTTAAGTGAATTTGAATATTTAGTCAGCATTGAAAATTTTAAAAAAAGATAAATAGAGCCAATAGGCTATTATTCTAAAGAGTGTTGTTTCTGGAACACTGAGCTCATGCTTTTTCAAGGAGCACAAGGATAAAATTGCACATGATTGGGCTATAGTCTAATTTATGGAGGAGTCTAAAACAATTTTAGGAGCTTAACACTGCAATAGCCCTCAGGGGTATTAACTCTGTCAACTGGCTTGCAAATCAGAAAATTGATAGCTCTATTATAAAGGCATGTGAAATATCAAATACATGAACTGGATGGAATGCTTAACTGTTTTATGGGGTGACCAGAAACTGCTGACTGATTTGTTGGCTTAAATTCTGTTGAATGGGTCCCTTTAATTGCCTTAAGAATATCCTACTAAATAATTCAAAAGAACTGGGCCTAATAGGAAAGAACTACATAAATTTGAATGGATTTTATTTAAATTAGAAAGTTTTTTGAGGTACAATGTAACATTAAAATAGCTTTTATTTCAAAACTTATTTATTTATTTATTTATTTATTTTTTATTTTTTAATTTTTTATTGTTGGCTGTTCAAAACATTACATAGTTCTCATAACCCACTTGAATCAAAGTGTGAAATATGATATATCAAAACTTATTTAAAAACCAAGACCTAAGAACTATTTAGGACAGAAGAAAGACAAAAGGAGTGTTTGTGTTAATACCCCCTGTTCCTCTCTCAATCAATCCCACCATGCTTAGGGTCGTACATTTGTAGTACATTCCTAGTAAATCAAGTTTTTTTAGCATTGAACTTCATACCTACTTGCTAGCCAAAATCCAAAAGGAGCAAAAAAAGAATATATTTATTGAACATCTACCATGTACCATGTTTTTCTTAGATATTCAATATACTGTGGTGAATAAAACATGGCCCTTGCTTGAAATCAGCTTATATAACTCATATGAGATTCAGTCTTCAAATAAATTTCACTGTGGGAATTTTTAAAGACATTATGCCATATTACATCTTTTAAAAAAACTTTTTGAAAAAGTTAGTTTCAAATTACCAAGTTCAAAAGGCAGTGAAGGCATTTTACATAAATACAACTTGCTCATTAGAACAAAGTAATTAGATAGAGATAGTAATCTATAATGAAAGCAAGAATAGGGTTGCAGTGCCAATATCACAAAAATTAAGTGGACTCAATTGACCCCCTTCTCAGTTCAAGGCAGCCTTTAGCTTCCAACATTTTAACCCAGTCCTTTGGATTTATTAACAGAATGCGGGGGGAGGGGGGCAGTACCTGAGGAAAATAGCAGGATGTTTCTTAGGATAGCTCTAATTTTATTTGAAATATTGAGCTATACTTAGATGAATTAGAGACATGGTGACTCATTGCATGGAGCCCCAGAAGTTTCCATCAAATGGAAGAAGTGTCTCTTCTAGTACATTCTGGCTAGTTATATCCACTCTATGTATGCCAAAAGATACACCAAATAACGATGGACAAGGAACCTATCTCAGAAATTGCTAATATAATGTATCCTGAAAGCATGTCATAATTTACTCCCTTGCTCTTACCCTGCCTTAGGAAATCTTTGGGTCATCAATGCTGCCATTTGTTTAAATTCATTTGCCATTAGTGTGTTTCCATTTTTGTTCCCTGATGCATCATCTCACATGGACTACCAAACCATTAAAGAAAACTAATATTACCCCTTCTCTCCAGTGATGCATGCATCTTAATATTGACACTTAATATTCCCAGGTTTTCATCATTCTATTCATAGTGAAAAGGTGTGTGGCTTTCCTTTTATTTTCATTTTGTTTCAAGTAAGACATCTCTTTCACAGGGTATCATGAAAAATCCCTGAGCAAAAGTTAATGAAGAACCTGTAACAAACAAAATGAAAGAGAAATTGCAACTTCTCCATTTTTCAAGCATTTAGAACTGATTCATAATTAATCCATTGCCTACTGAAATATGTTGTGACAATTGGGTTGAGCATGTGAAGTTGAATCTTTCCAAAATGTGATAGAACCTGGCCCTGTGCCTTGGTGTTAGAATGTAGAATATACTTGGTTCAAGTGGCTCACTGGCTCACACTCCTATTGTGCCCTTATAACACAACCTTTAATGTATGAAGTCTAGAATTAGCATAACATTGGAGGTACACTTATTAAGTGCCTACTCCAACAAAATTCCATTTTGGCACATTATTCTTGTCTTTATTTTGACTGAAAAATGTTGCACATCTAAACAAAGAAACCCAAACCAAAATACTCTCTCAACACATGAAAATCCTAAGACTGGTCTTACCTTGCTCTAAGAATTACATGCAGTCTTAGGGAAGCTTTATTCTTCATTTGGTTATCTTTACTCTTATTAGGTTACTTGAATCATATGATAGAAAGCGCACATCAGGATAAAATAAACATGAGGCAGTTATAGGTTCTTCTTCATTAACTTTTGCCCAGGGATCTTTCACTGGTGAAATATGGGAAAGACTTCTGACTCAAAAAAGACTGTACATATCTTCTCACTATTCATTGAATAACTATATTCAAATAGTGCTAAAGATTAAGATGCATGGATCACTGGGGAGAGGAGATTAACATCAGCATTCCTTAATGTTTTGATAGCCTATAGGAAATGAGGCATTAGGGAGCAAATGTGGGATAATTCATAATGGTCAGAAAAGAAAGATTTTCATAAAATCATTTCTACCAGTTTCATCTTAGGAAAGCAAGAATATTCATTCATGCCTAAATAATAATAATAATACGATAGAAAAATGACTATTGAAAGTTTATAAAGTTTCTTTGATACTTAGATAAAAAGTTAAAAGTGTTAATATAGAAATAAATAGTACTTGGTTAGGCTATATCATGGGGGCATTAGGTTAAATTGATATATATTTGCTACTTATGTTTATCACAATTTATCATTTTATATAAATGATGGAGTTATCCTTTTTGTTTGGGATTCATCTTATTATATGGAGATAAAAATCTCTTTGACATTTTTTTCCAGATCCTTCACAACTATACATTCTTCTACACTCAGGGCTACTCTGATATCCTGATGATAGTAGGTTTCCCAGTCCTATATGTTAATAACAATAAATTCTTTCCTTTATAGTGTTTAGCATAGCTGTTTATTTTATTCTAAATGATGGGATTATTCACTTATTCTCTGACTCTGACCATAAAACTCAAAAAAATGGACAGGATTCAAAACTTGTATCTAAGAATGTTCAGCTTCAGGGTATGCTCTAGCCTCCTAATGTTTGACCACCACACCAGAGACACAAGTTGTCATGCTGTTGAAGTATTAACCAGATTATTATAAAACTAGACCTGGTATTATTTAGTGCCACTCTGTTTTTTTAAAAATATAGAAAATTATTAATTCTTTATTTCATCAATTTGAAGACATTCTCATTGTCTTCTAACTTGCACCATCACTATTGTAAAGATAATTGCTGTTCCATTGTAACTGCTGTCTTTTTTTTCTCTTTTATGCAATGTTGGATATTCTTAGTCTGCAGTTCAGCTGTTGGTTGATTGATTGATTGATGTGGTACCAGGGTTTGAACCCAAGGTCACTTTACCTCTAAGTTAAGTCCTAAGTCCGTCCTTCCTTCCTTCCTTCCTTCCTTCCTTCCTTCCTTCCTTCCTTCCTTCCTTCCTTCCTTTTTAATTTAGAGACAGGATGTTGCTAAATTGCTTAGGGCCTGGCTAAGTTGCTGCTGCAGGATTTGAGCTCATGATCCTCTTACCTCAGCCTCCAGAGCCACTGGGATTACAGGTGTGTTCCAGCATGCCCAGCTTGATGATTTACTTTTATTAATCAACTTTATGATATTTCAAACATATTTTTTAAATTCAGAAATATTATTTATTTATTTAATGACTTTTTTCATTTTCTCTGTTCTGTTTTTATATTAGGAATATAATGAAATTTTTGGAACTAGTCCTTAGGTATCTTAAATTTTTATGTTTTAAAATTTTAAGCCTATTTCTTTTGAATTTTCTTTTATCCAATCCTTGTATATATATTGTTATTATATTTTCCTTCATCCTTGTTCATTCTCTGATTTTCAGCTTTTCAACTAAAACAGTTTAGTTGAAGCAAGGAATTTCTTCCTAATTGTTCATGTTTAGCTTCTTCATATCTTACAGATGTTACATTATTTCTAAAGTAGTTTGTTTTACTAGTTAATGACTGATTACACTGCACCATGCTGTTCTATGTTCCTTAAGTTAAATCCCACATCAACCTCATGAGCTACCCTATTTTACCAATTGTAAAACCTAGGGTAAGAGGGTTAAATAACATGGCTAAAGTCATACAGACAGTGAGTGATCCTCAGTCTTAAGATTTGACTTTGTAGATTTACATTGTCTCATCCATAACCCTCCCACCCCCGTTTATGGATGTTATTAATCACTTTATTTCTTTATACATATCAATTATTATTTAAAAATCCTTCTCAGGTTACTCTAATATCTCTATTTCCCAACTATTCAATTATGGTTGTCTTTATTGGCATTGAATTTTATCACAGGAGTATTGGTTATACTGATATGAAGCCTGGAATTTCATTAGGGTTAGATCCTCCAAAGTTGCACTTAGGGAGCATTGGAGAAACTGCAGAATGTAGGTTCCCTGCTTGCTTCTGCCTGTTTCCTAACCTTTTACCAATGCTAAAAGATTGAAAAATTTTAGTCAAGGTTTCTGAACCACATAATTTGAACAAAACTGAGTCAAAATTTTTCCTTTTTAATGGTCAGGGTTTTAGTTATTTGTGAGCTTGTTTCTCTTTATTTCCTGAATACAACTCTAGACCAAAATCCATCATTTCCTGAGTCTTGCATTTAGACTGGATCCTTGTTAATGGCACACTTAATGGCACACAGTTCTCCATTCTCTCCTTGTAGAAGGCTCACCTTCATCTGACAGTACATGTCTAGTTACAGTGCTTTACGAGTTGTTCAGTTTCAATTGTTGGTTAACAAACTGGTGAAGAAGTGCTTTTGTTATCGTATTACTATGTAGTTTTTAAAGCACTTACACATTTCCCTTTCATATCTGTGTGGCAAAGTATATTTTAATAGTTTAATTATATGTAATTCCACATTTTCTTTGATTTTTAACCAGTGAACATTTCCATTTTCTTCAATATGACATCTTTAGTAGAAATTCAACCTTTTACATTTATTTAAACCTGGTACCCAGTAAACCTCTAGGAATAGTAGATCCCTTAAAACTCTCTAAGGTAAGTGGATGAATGTTTAACCCATCTATTGATTTTTCTTCTGAATCTAGGAAAAATATGTTAATTTTAGTGTAGGAATAATTTAATTGTAGCAATTACATCTCATCGTGAGCAATGGGAACACAATGGAATTGCTCATGATTTTACTATTTCATAGAAATATGTATATTCTTCAACATTTATTTTATTCTCCATTGGCTTAGATAGTATAGAATCAGGCCGAGAATGCTGCCTGTGAAAAAGTACACCTAAAATGAATAGCTGTCACAGTAAAATGTGAATACAGGATTTTTTATCAACATGAAAGTTTGTGTGTGTAATTACTGAGTAGGGAGTTTCACTGTAACAGTGAGAATCTAGGATTAGACATCTGGAAAATATTTGCAAAAATCCTATAACAGAAAAAGAAAAAAAAATTCAACCAGAGTTTTTTCTCTTAAGTATTGTTTTGCTTTATTTTCATTATCAACCTGCCAAATATAATAAATGTACAATTAAACAAAATAAAGATATACTCAATTAACCCCTTTATTTAAGAAGTAATTCCTTTTTTTAACAGAAGAAGAAATAGCAGGGAAGTGATATCTTTGTAAACATCTTAGAATATTAAGAAGTTTTGTCAGTGGCCAAAGGCTAACAATTTTACAACGTTTCAAACTACCAGGTCTCACAATAAATCTGTAAATTGTTCTGTGCCACCTACATTAAAAATATAGCCTTTTCTTCATTATGACTCTTAGTTTAAAAAGAGAGATAATTGAAAAATAGTCCTCAACCAAGTATTGCACTTCAAGAAATCCTTTCATGAGAACTTAGAAAATGTCCCCTATACAATGTGTTTAGTCCTTTGATGTTATAAAACATATAGAGAAAAGTTGGAATGGGCAAATCATCAGGTTAAGTTTGACAAACACTTATTTAATGCGAACTCTGTGCCAAGTATTCTGATAAATTTTCTAAATGAGTAAGAGTCCATACTTTGGAAGAGATCCCATACTTATTAATGAGATATATGTAGAAGCAATTAACAATAAAGCAATGTACTAAGTGTTATAATAGCAGATTATAACAGTACCATCATTGCAGGTTTGAAAAATCAATCTATCCTGTTTCCAAGAAATCAAATTCTAATCTGTAAGCATGTTAAGATTATTTGAGGATAGAAGGATTAAATTTTATCTGTGAGTCCAATATTCTGACACTCCTCTTAGCGGGTGAAGGAATAAGGTGAGCCTTCTACTACCAGTGAGAATAACTCTCCGTGTCCACATTCCATTCCTGGAAAGGATGCAAGACTTCCATTCAGGTATATTGTAGCCCCTCCCCCAAACAGTTAACTTTGATTGACTTCTTATATCCATATGGGGGCAGCAGAAACCTGAAGAAAAATCAGTCAAACACATGCAGAAAACCATGGAGCACTGAAATACACCTGTTCCTATAATTCATTCATTTATTCAACACCTACTATAGTGGTGTTGAACTAATTTCCACTTCATTAATGTATACTCATATGTCAGACCATACATGAAAACATTGATGATGAATATCATTCTTTACTCATTATTACTCTACCCTTGTCACTTTAGCCCTACATGATACACACCATATGTGTTTCCTTAATTGTTATTTGTCTCCTTCCTATTGGAATAAAACTCTCTGGGAACAGAAATGTTGCTGTACCCACTGCTGTATTTGTAAGCTGTGAACATTCTCTCTCTGTCAGGATCTCAGTGTACAATACAGAATGGATCACTGTTAATTATATTAAAAGTACCTATTACACACCAGCTTTTATGCTAATATGAAGTCTAAGTTGATGATTTCCTGATTTGTGAGGGAACTTTAGAAAGATGATTTTTGATCCCAACAGAAAACACAGAATGACATGTAATAAATATGTACACAAAGTGCTTTGAGCAGTAATGAAAGAAATGACTACTAAGCCAGGAAAAACTGGGAATATGTCTGAAAGAATGAATTATACTAAGATTTTGTCAGTGGAGACCAATATGTGAAAAACTGAAGTTCATTACGGATGAAGAACAAGCCTATGGAAGTTCTTAAAGGAACAAACAAACAAATAACTAAACATCTGTTTGCGGGCAAATTAGAAGTGCAGAGTACCTGGATCTTAGTTCACCTAGGTGAGATGAAATCAGGAGATGAGACAGGAAATATCTGTTACAGATAATCCTCAAATGACTGTACAAAACAATACGTGCTAAATATGGGATTTTAATCTAAGCCATAAAATATTGTATATTTGATTGATACACTTGATGAAATTTGTTTTATAATCAATTGTTAGCAATAAGTAAAAGGAAAAAACATAAGGGATGGTTCTGACATATGTAGGAAGACTAGAGTCTTTAACAAAACTATCAGTGGTACCTCTTTGTGGCTCAGAATTTTAGATAATATGCTTTCTAATATGCTTTCATAGGGGGAAGGAAGCATCTCCTGGAAGGTTCTGTAAATACTCTATATGCTCTGAAGGTGGTACAGATCCAATAAATGTGCTTGCTGTTAATGAGATGTCATTTTCCCTGGTGGGAATGGCTTTCCTCCTCAAGTGCTCTAGAGCCATGTATTTCTTCAACAGTTTTTCTCCATGACAACATTCTGGCTTTTATTAAGAGAAAATATTAAATTAGAGCTACTAGTGGTAGGTAAAATCTATACTGCTGAGAAGGCATCTAAGATTTAACAAAGCAAGGGAAGTTCACTAAATGAAGTAGAAACTGAGAGAAGACAGATCTCAGGGGAGTCTCAAGAGGACAGGATAAACTCAAAAAATTTCACTGAGACTTAAAGACATTTAGAGGGGTCAAGGAATAAACATCCAGAAGACCTATATTTTTATCCTAACTATTGAAAAATATTAATCATTAATAGACACTTTCAAGTTTTTCCAACAATATTTACAAGTAAATATAAAATTTATGAGTAAATGAAACTTCCCCATTAGAACCCGATTTCATGTGTGGTCAAGGACTTCACTGCATTATAAAATTTTTACCATAATTCTAAGACTCACATAAAACAATTTTTTACTTCATTTTTATCTTTTATTGCTGAGATAGGAGTTCTCTTTGTTTGTTTTGTTTTTTATGACTGCTGTTTGGATTTTCAATATCCCACAAAAGTCCATGTGTTAATGGTATGGTCCCCACCATGACACTGCTGGATGTTGGTGGAATCTTTAAGAGACAGCCATCACTGGGAACATAGCCTTGAAGGTATTATGAGACCCCCCCCCCAGTTTCTTCTGTCTTTCATGCCCAGCCATGAAATAAGTGATTCTGTCCTACCATGTGCTCTCAGCCATGAATGTGCTGCCTTACTACAGGACCCAAATTAACAAGATCAACTGATAATGGACTGGAACCTCAGACATTTGTAGGTATTCTGACCGTGGAAGCGTACAGGGAAGCGTTCCTCTGGTGAGCAAACTCCCAGGGAGTTTCAGGCACTCTGTTTCCCAAGCTTGGAATGCCCATCAGTTTTTCCTTGAAGCTAGTAAGGTGCACTATCTAGTTTCTACAGTGATATCCTTGGAGAAATGGGCTCTGTGTTTTAATTAACCTGGACTTGATCTCAGTTATCCAGCACTTGGGATTAAAGGAATACTAAATCATAGTGTAGTCATGGCACTAAGAGCTATGTAACTTTTGAGATAAATAAACGTAGCTGCTTGGAGGAGCAGCCACTCCTTTTCTTGCCTCTGCATCTTGTCTTTGTGTCTCCTTTGATTTTCTTTACAGAAAATGGGAGCCAAAATATCTTTTTTTCTCTTTATAGGTGGATTTTATCAGATATTTGTTACAGTGACAGAAAGCTGAAGGACATAATAATTAAGTAGGAGTACTGTCATTCAGGTGAAACATTTGGTAGCCAATCCTATTATACTGAGACTTTGGGGAAATTAGCTACCTGCCAGTTCTCATTTTTGGTTTGTTTGATTGTTTGTTTGTTTTTCCTCTATGGGCTTCTTGTCAAATTCTGTGAGATTTTCCCAGTCATCCTACAATCAAATGCATAAAGCTCTAGAATCAGAAGCCATTGAAGCTTACAGAAAGGTCTTAAAGTACCACCTCTAAGAATACAATGTTTCAAAAGCTGGGTAGATCTGGTTTCAAAGGCTGGTTCCACCATCTCACTCATTCTGGGGATTACTTAACTCTATGTTTCCATTTTTCTCTATAAAACATAATATCCATCTCCTAGGTAGACAAATTTTCTGCATATAGGTCATTAAGTCTAGGTTCTGGCATATAGTAGATGTGCAACAAACAAAATCTTTCATAATTTTTTTTCTCCCATATTTTGCAGATTTTCCATTTTTTTTAAATTTCTACTTTCCCCTCTTGTACCATGGTATGTTTTTACTCTTTCCCAAGTTAAAATTGCTTGTTTCTCTTTTCTACCTGGATATATTATATCTGCTTACTCCTCTTATATCAACTGCCTCACTGTACTTGACCCATTGTTCCCCTGGCTGCACCTGTTACATGGGTCATAGCTCTCCTGCTTTGTTACTTCCAGAAGGTTGTATGTCTTTGTGTGTAATTTCTATCAGGCTGCCAGAATCCATCTGTTCATGGAACACCAAAGAAGGTGTCACATATAAATGGGGTTACCACATAATTTATAATCAAGCAGGGATAATTTGGGGAGCAAAGTAAAAGCCATTATCAATTACAGCAAAGCATCTGGAATAAAAAACATTACTCTCTTAGCCAAACAGGTATGTATAGGTGCCACATTTATAAGCAGAGTTACTACTGAAATTTCACTTTGAAAGTACAGTACCGTGCACTTCCTCATTGTGATCTATCATTCAGGAACTTGCAAATTGTTTCATTTTCTAAAAGTGCTGAGTTGGTATGGTTTCTGCATGCTCAGATCAGCTTTATGTAATGAAATGGGAACTGGCTCAATGCCCCAAATAGTAGTAATCAAAAGATGCAGGTGATAGTATCAACAGTAGAAAACCCAGAGGGAATATAAGGCCAGATAATCACTAACTCTATATGTTACCAAATCCCATCGACCATTTAGACAGTGGGATTTTATAGTAAATCATTCAGTTATTCATATAAAGATTGATGTCTACAGCCAAAAATAAATTCCTCCAGTTTTGCTTATCAAAATACAGACTGCCAAAAATCATGAGTGACTGCAGTAGCAATTAGTCTGAATCACTAACCAGATAGCTATGGTCTGTGCAGTTACTCTGTGAATGTGCTAGGTTTTGATTTTAAATGGCAAAGCAAGGGTAAAAGAATCAATAGGTTGTTCTTCTAGATTTCTGCTATGTGTATAGAGAGGCTGAGTGCGGGAATTGGCAGAAGTTCCCATCATGTCAGGGAACATTCATTGAGCAGATACTATGGGTCAGGCACCATGCTAGACACTGAAGACACTACCTTGGTTTTCTGCAGCAAAACAACAAAACAAAACATTGAAGTGCCTCTTACTTCACATCCCTTAGCTCACTGGTACATACTATCAACTAGAGTTTTTCCACATATGAGAGATATGTAGGGTGAAGGGGACATATCTTTCTTCCCCCAGTTTGCAAAAAGAAATACATCAGTTATACCACTGAGGGGAAGTTGACAATATTTGATGAAAAAAAAGTAAACTTGGCTTCCTAGTTGTTTACTACCAGTTTATTCCCCGCCTGGGATTTTATGTTGCTAGAACTCACTCTCCCCCCGGGCAGATGCCTCTACCACTACCCAGTCTCACAGGTTTGGGATGCTGGATGCCTGCCAGAATGGTGATTTGTGTCTTGAACATAGTTCTTTCCTCTGTCTTGAGGTAATTTCCCCTCCTTCTTAAGAACAGAATAACTTCCTCCATGAACTTAGATTTAAATTATACCAGAATTTTGGTAGCCAGGCTGCTATAATGATATGTAAGATTTGTTCTATGCACTCAGAATTCTGGTTGTTACTGGTACTTTGCTCCTCTGTGGCATTATAACATCCTTAGAGTTCCTGGTCAGTCTGTGCACTAATTTGCATTGCTACCTTTACATATCACTCCAAGGTTGATGGCTTAGAACAACAGGAACTTAACTTTCTGACTGCCCTTTAGGCTAAAGCACTGAAGTGAAGCTATTTTCAAGGCCATTTTCCATCTTGGACTGTGAATAAAATACTTTCTTGCCTCTTCCTAGTTTCTGGTGGTAGCCATCAATCCTTGCTATTTCTTGACTTGCGTAGTCCGAATACTAACTCCAAGAAGGAATTACAGCTCTTGGTTTGTTAGACATTTTTTAAGCCAATTTTTGAGATATGCTCACAGGGAACAAAAAGAAGATACTTTCTTTAATTTTCTTGTAAACATGATGGTATTTACATCCTGGTAAATAGACTGCTCATACTTGCTAGGAGGAGATCTGTTATCTATCTAATATTCTGAATAATTTCTCTTGGTTAGGATAAACTGAAATATACAATCCTGTTATCCCATGGTGTTCCCCCTCTCTGTCCACATTTTTATGGAATTTTCCTTCTTCTGAGGATACCAATCATCTTGGATTAGGACCCACACTGATGACCTCATCTCAAATTGATAGTAGTGTCTTCAGAGACTTTACTCCCAAATGCAGTCTCAGCCACAGACACCTGGGGGTGGAAGTTCACTGTGTACTCTGGGAGAACAAATTTCAACCTTAACAGTCTGAGCTATCTTAATCTGCTCCTGGAGAGAGCTACTGTGCAGGGAAACTGAATAATTAAATGAGGCAAACTCTCCATTCCCTGAAAGTCTTTCCTGATACAAAACTCAAAGTGAGTTTCTCTCTTTACTTATGCATGTGTCTACCATGATAGTCATCACCACAAGTTATGTTTGTTTGTTCTTAGTCTAACATTCTTGGGGAGGTCCTTAGGGAACAAGCATGATGGAAATAAAAAGGTAGTCTGTGGAGAGGAGTTCATTTTGAGCTCTCATTTCCTCACTTAACAGGCTGTCTTGTGATTCCACACTGTGAGTTCTCAGTCAGGGCTCACTGTCTTGATCTCCTGAGGAGACACTGATGAAGCTCATAGCATTACAAAAAGGCTATAACACAGAGACCTGAACTAAACGGTAGCTGCATTTGAAGACTGGACCTGCAGGGGTGACCACACATAGGCCAGAGCTGGGATATAAGTCCAAAACCATAGACCTAGTTTTATAATAGTGGAAGCTCTGAAGAGTGAGCAGGTAAGCAAGATTGCCTCTACCCTCCACCTTGACTTTAGTCCATGGCAAAGTTGTTTCTAATAGTGAGAGAAATCAACATAAGCTGAATACTAACTCCAAGAAGGAATTAAAACTCTTGGTTTGTTAGACATTTTTTTAAGACAATTTTTGAGATATTCTCACAGGGAACAAAAGGAAGAAACCTTCTTTAATTTTCTTGTAAACATGATGGTATTTACATCCTGGTAAATAGACTACTGATACTTGCTAGGAGAAGAGCTGCTATCTATCTAATATTCTGAACAATTTCTCATGGTTAGGATAAAGTGAAATAAACAATCCTAGAATCTATGGCTTTATAATACATGGCTTCTTGGAAAATGTCACATAAGCTAAACAATTACTTGTGATAGAAAAAGACCATATTTTAGAACTTAAATTTTCCCTGCTGTGAGATGCGATTTTCGTCCATTACCCTGAAGCAAACAGTGTCCAAGGACACCTGTAAATGCAGACAGCCATGTGGGATATCCCTCTCTCCTGCTTTTTTTGCATTCTTTTAATTTGTTTTCTTGATGTTATTAGTAAATCTTAACATGGCAGGATTTCTGATCAGAGTAAGCTTTATTAATCAATATACTCTTTTAAAATTTTTTTGTAGTTGTAGATAGATAGAATGTCTTTATTTTATTTGTTAATTTTTTTTAATGTGCTACTAAGGATCAAACCCAGTGCCTCACACATGCTAGGCAAGCATTCTGCCGCTGAGCTACAGCCCCAGCCCTCAATATACTCTTCTATATAAGCTCTCTAGCTGTGTCCCAGGTAGAAACATTTGGAAGCTTCTATGTCCTCTGTGGGTATAGCAAAACCGAAAAAATGGGGTCAGGGACTCACAGTCTGTTCATAAAAAAATGTAATTGGAATTTATTTTAGACAAAAAGAACTAGTGATCAATAGAAACTTATTTAGGTAAACATTTTGGTAGGCTCAAAATTCCCTAAAAAGATTTTTTTCTTTGCTCAATAATGACTGACACACCAAGTTTTAGTTTTGATTACAAAAATAATAAATGAAAATTAGGGTAATCTAAAAATTCTATGATGAAAACATGCAAAAATCTTCACAATAATGAGAGAAGGATTTTAAACTTCTAATATCTCAATAAGCTTCTCCCAGGAGGCAAAATAGCTGGGGATATTGAGAAAAATATTCTCCAATACCCTGTGCATTAGCAGGATTATTTTCTGTGAATATATAATGGAAAATTATGACACATATTTCGTTTTCTTTTTCTTTGTTTTGCACAGGTGCTGATAACATCTAGTTTTATGGTGACTGGATTTGTCCTTACCTACATATATTTTAAAGTACCTTGGAGTACAATTTGACATCTATTATTATTGTAGATGTTACTTAAAATGTTTTGATTTTCTATGATATTTGACCTGTTGTCTGTGGGTTAGTGATTGAGGGGATTCAAAATCCATGTTCCCTCTGCCACCATCTCTCCTCTATACTTCTTTTGATTTTATTTTGTTTTGTTTTTTTGAGAAAGTGTACTTGCGATTGAATAACTAACTACCAGGATCTGTGCATGAGCAACTAAGGTGATCATGTGAGCCTTTAGACATTATTGTCATTCTCCAGTATCAACTTTGGGAGTAAGTTCAAAAATAGGGCAATCGTATTAACCCAAGAGAAGATGAGGTTGGTAGGGCTGTAAGACCTCGTCTCAGTGACTGACAATTCCTTCTAGAATGCAGTTCTTCAGAAGTTCTAAGTAGGGTCTTGAAGGTTTGGTAGAGGGGCTTCTCTTTAACAGGAACTTATTTTCATCCATTGTCCTCGAAACCATGTAAATCCTTCCAGAAACTCTTAGTGTTTTTCTTGTAATTACATGTCATGTTCATTGATTTGTGATCCTTGAATTCACCTTGTATTCCACATTAATGACATATTATCCATTTTATATATTGCTCAATTTGATTTATAATATTGCATTAATGAGATTTATGTCCATATTCATGGAGGACATTGGTCAGTAGTTCACTTGTAATGTTTTTATCTGGCTTGATATTGAAATAATATCATCCTTATGAAATGAGTTGGGAAATATACCTTATACTTCTATTGATTTGAAAACGATAATGTAGAAGTGGAATGATTTCTTTCTAAAAGATGTGGTATGATTCCTTCCTTAAATATGATTTTTCTCTTTAAATATTTTTCTTATTTAAGTATTTATTGACCAGTAAAATTATTCTGACTTGTTGTTTTCTTGTTATTGCCTTGCCTTATTTTTAGACTGTATTTAACTACCAATTCAGCCTTTAATAGTTACATGAATGCTTACGTTACCTACTTCTCTTTGGATGTGTTTTGATACTTCTCTTTGCCTAAAATGATCCATTACATTTTCAAATAATCAGAATTGATCAGAGTATTATTAATTTCTGTGGGATCTGTTTTGATTACTGCTATTTAAAAAATTTCTACTATTCATAATTTCTCTCTCTTTTTCTGTCTGGTCATCCTGGTCAGTGGTTTATCAATTTTTATTTTATATTTCCAAAGAACAAAATTTTTGTCTTCCTAATTTTAGGGCTGAGAAGGTAACAACAAGCCCTTGGTTTACTAATTTTTCTGTTTTCCTATTTTCAATTTCATCATTAATTTTTATTATCTTCTTTCTATGCCATAAATTTAATTCATTCATCTTTATTCTATGTCCTAATATGAAAGCTTAGATTACCAATTTTAAGTCTTTGTAGTGTATTTTCATTTGCACGTGTGCGTGCGTGCGCGCCACACACTTAATGTTATAAATATACCATATATCATTGAATTTTGATGTTCTTTTTCTGATTTCATCTAGTTATAAATACACTTTGTTTTCCCTTGGGATATTTTTAACCATGAATTATTTATAGATGTGTTATGTAGTTTTCAAATAGCTGGTAATTTTTAGCTACCTTTCCGTTTCTGAATTCTAGTTAAATTTTGTATGGTCTTAAATGTAATTTGTGTGATATCTATATTCTTACGTTGGTTAAAGCATGTTTTCTGTCCTAGGTTACAGTTTATCTTGGTGAATGTTCTTAGTGACCTTGAGAAAAATACGTAATCTGTAGCTGTTATTTGGAGTATTCCATAAATATCAATCAGGTCAAGTTGATACATGGTGCTGTTCAGATCATCTATATTCTTACTGATTTTCTGCCTGCTTGATCTACCAGTTGTTGAGATGTGGTGTTGAAATTTCCAACTGTAGTTCTGGATTTGTTTATTTCTTTTTTAATTTCTACCCTACCCCAACTACAGTCCCTGGATAGAGGCAGGTCAGCCCATCTTCTCAGTTGGCCAAGTTCATATGCCCAGTCATGTGGGGCTCTACCACTTTAGGTCACTACAGACCACTCCCAGCTTTCAGATAACCAGGCCAATCCTTGTGCCTGCTCCATTCAAGCTAGACAAATCTTAAACTTGCTTTCTCTGCCTTGTCCTTCTATAGAAATCCCTGCATGGCCTGCTGAATTATTTCCAGGGAAATGTAACAAACTATAAAACTTTTTCTAATTCTTCTGTCTCTTGATCTGTGACTGTTCTCAGCGTAACTCACCAAAAAGAAACCATATGTCTAACTCAATTGGGTAGGCACACGCTTAAGACTGTAAAGTTCTTTTCGGGATATTTGACTCTTTAGTCAACATATAACATCCCACCTTCTTCCTGGTAAACTTTCTTACCACATGGCTTTACATAAAACTAATATAGCTACTCCAACTTTCTATTAATTAGCATTAGTATTTTGTGTCTTATTTCATCTTTTTTAATCCATCTGATTTTTAAATATTTATCAAATTTTTCATGTATACATCATTTACATGCAACCAGAAATATCTCTGGTTTAAGAAAGTATCTTTATCTGTATGTGGTGGCACACACTGGCAATCCCAGCAGTTCGGGAGGCTGGGGCAGGAGGATCATGACTGTCCTAACTATCAAAGGGAAATCAGGTTAATTTTATACTGTGGTTTTTTTTCCACAGCCAGTATCAGCAAAAGTGACTCCCTAAGGAACTCAGTGAGACCCTGTCTCTAAATAAAATACAAAATAGGCTGGGGATGTGGCTCAGTGGTGGAGTGCCCTGAGTTCAATCCCTGGTACAAAAAAAAAAAAAAAAA
>NW_025999977.1:33426178-33428053 GCF_001458135.2 Marmota marmota marmota
AAAAAAAAAAAAAAAAAAAGGAAGAAAGTATGTTTATTCTTTTGTTCAATTTGGATATGATGCACATTGATATAGTTTTGTTCATATTTCTTCCACTTGGACTTCATTTGGTTTCTTAAATCTGTGGTTTTGTAAGTTTCAAAAAATATGGAGATATATTCCCATTATTTTCTCAAACATTTTTTTCTTTTTCATATCCTTTGTAAACAAGTTATACATATATTAGGTTTTTAAAAGTTTTAACAGATTGTTCATGATATTTTCATAATATTTTATATTCTCTTAATTTTGTACACAGCAGTTTCTATTGTTATGCATTCAATTTTACTAATATTTTCTTTTGCTATGTCCTATGCTGCTGTTAATCATGTTCAATGAATTTTTCAGTTGATACATGAAAAATGCATGTCTTGAATTTTTGGGTATTTTAACTTCCTGTGTCTTACTCAGATTTTTGAAAATACATATTTAAGGCATTGAAAAGGAGAAAATAGTTAAGCCCCTCTTAGTCTTAATGATCCATTTGCAACACTGTTGACACCTTAGGTGCTGCTAAGTCTAGGTCTTTATTTTTTGTTATCATTCTAATTAGTTATACATGATGATAGGGTGTACTTTGATGCATCATATATAGATGGAGTATGATTTTTCATTCTTCTGGTTGTACATGATGTAGAATCCCACCAGTCATCTAGTTATATGGGTACATAGGGTAATAATATCTGATTCATTCTACTATCTTTCCTATTTCTATATCCCTTCTCCTCCCTATTCTACCTTCTACCTAATCTAAAGTACCTCTATTCTTCTTTAGCCACCCCCCCTTTGTGAATTAGCATATATATTAGAGAAAACATTGGGCCTTTGGTTCTTAATTACAACAGTAGACTTACTTCTATCAGATGATGTAGTGATAGTTCCAGTGAAGTGGAATTTGCTAATCTTCAGGATATTTAGGGTGCTTCATACCAGAGAATCCACAGACTGTAATGATTGGGGTGGACTGGTCCTAACTACCAAAGGGAAATCAGGTTAATTTTATATTGTGGGCATAAGGCAAAACATTCTTAGAATGCAGTCTCCTAAGGCATTTCTTACTCTTCCCATGTGCTATGATTTAAGTCAAAATAACCCAGTTCAGGCAAGACAGCTACCAAATGAGATCATTCAAACTAGACCATCCTAAGCCTGATTGTTTGCTGAGAACAAAAGGAATGTGGAATTCACAGTGGAAGAAAGTAGTTATGTGTACCAACTACAACCATGTAGTTGTTAATGATATGAAGGCTCTGATTGTTAAGAGGATTCGTAAGAATATGTTTGTATATGTATAAACCAGATATTTTTGTTGCTTAATTTATTTTACCTACTCATGATCTAACATAATATTCATTAAAAGAACTTAAACTTATAACTTGCTATTGAGTACTACAAAGGTGCTCTTGGCCAATAATGATTCCATTCAAACCCCTGCACTAATAGACTTGACCAAACTTTAGCATGACCAATTTTTAAAGCCATTTTTCCTAGGATGACCCCAGTTCCCCACACCATATTCCTGCTGAGAAAGAATAATTTACTATATAGCTGAAACCTGCTGATAGGCAGATAGGCTCCCACTCCTGTTTTCTTTGAGATATGACTCATTCACCACTCAGAAGGTCCATTCCAGAACTCAGAACTGTCCCTTTGAAATGCAAATACTTAGAGAAATAAGTGTCACTGTCCCTGAGGGACTGCAGGAGCCCACGTTTGGCAGGTACCAGCTAGCTCCACTTTTCACCACTGCCTCTGGTCACAAAGATGGAAGTTTGTCATATGTGTAAGTGCCAATTAGCAAACTCAGACCACCTCCTCACATGGACCCACCCCCCC
>NW_025999977.1:33428073-33448899 GCF_001458135.2 Marmota marmota marmota
TTTGGCCTTCCATGATTTTCCCCTGGTGTCCCCTGCCTCATGAAGTTGAGTTTATCTGATGAACTATATTCTCTATTGCAATAATTATTATTGAATAGAATGTGTTTTGACCACTCAAATTAGGGCCTGGCTTTGTTTATGTTTAGTGGGTGCTTCGTATTGAAATGATGGTGTGATCAGGAGAAAATAAACATCACTCTATGGCTAAAATAAAATAAGAATATAGAAAAATAAATAAAATCAAAAGACCTATGTGCCACCTTCTGGAGGAAAGCTTAGCATGTTTTTGGTTGATGTGGAATATCCACATCTTTTAAGACATAGGGCTGTGCTATTGTCTTGGAGGTTAAATGTGGTTAAAGAAAATGTGCATGAGTATTGATGCAGATGAACTGTGAAGGTTTTGTTACCTGCTACCTTTGTCAGTGAACTGAATTTCTCAGAATATGGTCAGTGTGTACTTTTGATTAGGGTGAACTATAAGAGAGATTCATGAGGAAGATTTGCAGAGCAAGAGGGAAGCAGCAGCCACTTTTGAAGCTTACACATGATGTCACTTATCGAAGGACTCATCTTGTTGACATAAGGCAGCAGCTGGATGGCAACAGTTCCACATTCCCAGATTGTTCTCCAGCAACCTCAACTTTTGGCCTGGATGTGTGTGCTTAACTCCATAAATAAGGTTTCCAACTTCAGTAAGGACTGTGAGCTGTCAAGGTCAGAGTTAATGAGAACTGAATTCTAGAACATGCTGGTGTGTCCTAGCTTATTGATATTCTCCCCATTTTATATCCACCTTCCCTTTCTGATTGTTTATCATCCTGTAGACTTCAAGCTCCAGTATCCAACACAGAACAGCCTTACAGATACGGTAAGGCAGTTCTTATGATCACAAAGGAATCAATTCCTGTGTGGCAGTCTGGGTACCATCAGGAGATGAAAGCCACACACTAGGTTAAACCATGAAGTTAAATATAAGATGTTTATATTACAAAAGAATAACTATAAGTAAATTGCATGATACTTTGGGCTAACGGAGGAGTACCCACAGGAGGACAAACCTGGAAGGGATTCTGATTTTTGTTGGAAAATGTGTGTTTCTTTGAGAAGAGACACATTTGAAGGTTTGTCCATGCTGGAACTAATCAGGAGTTGCTGAGCAAGCTGGAGGCCACCTGTGGAGTATATACAGCCACCAGCAGATTGTGTAGTAGCATTCAATGGGAGTCAAAGGATCTGTGGGGCAAGAAACCTTTTGAGACTGCAGGCCATGTGGGAACTATGGAAGGAACTGCAGCTCATTGTGACCCTTTAAGCCACAGGTGAGGTGCCTGCTTCCATCTTGCTTGGGAAATCCAGGTGCCAGCACCTTTGGGGGACTTTAGAATACAAAGTCTGGGGGAAGCAATGTCATCTGACTACAGCTTGACTTCCAGGAGTGTGCAGAAATGAAGGGGAGCCCTTCCCTCCAGCAATGGCCCTCCTGCACTCTCTATCAAGGAAGTTTGACAATGCTCACTTAGAAGGAGAAATAAAGAACAGTGTTGCAGGTCACAGAATATGTATGAAGGGAGCGTTTGGAGCTGAGAAGCAACAAATTAATAATAACTGACACATCCAATAAGAAACTTCTTAATAATCTCCTGGTCTCATTGAAATGTGGTCACTGGTGAGATTATAGACACAATTCGTGGCATGATTGTTAGCTCTGAGCAGACGTTAGATCTTGGCATTAACAAAATAAATATAAGCTTAAATTTTGTAAACAAGCTTTCTTCATACAAAATAAAAGAATAAATACACAGATATTATTAAATAAATGGGATCTGGGAGTTGATGAGTGATCTGGCTCTAGAAAATAAATAGAAATTTGGGTATGTATAGATCTGTAGCAGGACCTCTTCTTAGAAAAGAAAAAAAAAAAACTGAGCAAGAGACTATCTGGAACAATATAAAAAGCCATGGATATGGTTGCTGCCCTTTGAAATGATCTTTTCTGAAAATGTGTGGGCATAAGAAGTCATAGACTAGGGTAGTGACTACCTCTGCTCCACGCAGTCTATAGGGGAGGAGCCTGGATGTCCTTTTATTAAGCATTTAGATCTCAAGATCAGACAGGGGTGCATCTGCTTACTTAAGAATACATGCGTGCGGCCCAGGTTCGATCCTCAGCACCACATACAAAGATGTTGTGTCCACCGAAAACTAAAAAATAAATATTAAAAAAAAAATTTAAAAAAAGAATACAGTTACTGACTAAAATTGTAACTTTGTCAATGATAAAAAATTGCAGGTTGAATTTCTTTCTTAGTGTTTTAGAGATTAATTCGTATACCTGTACATTTCTCCTTATTATATGATGAGTATTCTCCAACTTGGATACATTACTTTGTCATTGGTCCTTTGTGGATTTATAGAGATTCTTTATCTATGTCCATTATAAAATATTAGATCAGGATTGGTCCAGAAAATTATAAGCACATGAAAATAACTTTGTTTATTCTCCTCAAAAATTTTTATTCTAAACTTGATGAAATTTATTTTCTTTCCTCAAATCTGTTTCCTTTCTTTCTGTTTCTCTCATCTTTCATCTCATTTTCATGTATCACAGAACTCTCATGCTATAAACTTTTTTCTTTCCCTGGAAAATTTACCTGGGCTTATTGTATTACCTCATTGAACCATTTGGCAAATACTTAAAAATTGCATGGTAAAAAGATCTTCATTTCTCTAACCCCTCACAAAAGGTAAAAATTATAAATAAATACAACCTAACCACCATTAAACAAACAAAATAAGTAGAAAATAATCAAGTTATATTTAGATCTTTTTGAATATAAATGCTGAAATATATTAAACTATCACTTATTAATTTGTGTATCATTTACCCAGATGTAACCATATGCTAATAAAGTCCAAATTGTTTAATGAGGTATAGACTACCAGCCAAAACTTTGCTTTGGTTAATTTTTTTCTTTTCTTTTTTCATGTTTTTAGTATTTGCTTGTCCTTAACTGTGTTTTAAAATCTAATGCTTGCTTAAAATAATAATTATTACTTTTCATCATGTATTTAAATTGTTTGGTCACTTCATTTTACATAGCTAACTCTTCAAGTTCATGCCTAAAACTTCCCATTCATCACTGTTATTCTCTAAAATGGATGTTATTTGATGCCATCTTCCTTTACTAGAGAAGGTAAATGTCAAATATGGACACAGAATGGTTTATAGATACAATAGTAGAAATAATTGTTTAAAATTCAAACTCTTTTTCTCCCAATATATATTCTGCAGAATTTATCTTAATGATAAATTTTTTTGAGCCAATTAGTTTTTAGAATTGCTTTTTAAAATTAATTTGTTTATTTTAATTAAGTATATATGACAGTAGCATGCATTTTGATTCATTGTACACGATCACAGCACAACTTTTCATTTCTCTGGTTGTATACAATGTAGCATCGCAACATATGTGCAGTCATACGTGTACCTAGGGTAATGATGTCCATCTCATTCCACTTTCTTTCCTGCCTCCATACCCTGTTAGAATTGTTTTTGATGAGATTCTTACATGTGCAATGCCATAGAGTTAACTCAAACCATCTCTACATTTGGAGAAATTTTTATTATAATCTATTCTTCAAAGGTGAAAATTGTTTGACCTTTATGGATGAAATAATCCTTAAATGTTACAAGAAAACATATCAGGATTGAACACTATGCACCAGAGCTCATGTGAAAAAAATACAAACAACTGTTAAAAAATATTGCAAGTTAAGAAATCTGGATTTTAATTTTAGTATCCTAGGGATGCCATTCTTAATTGATTCTAAAATATAAAAGTTTGTTCATAATATTAATAGCAATATCTTAGAATATTATTGCTTGTGCATAAATTAATTATTTAATAGCAATATTATAAGTGTTGGGAGGAAGTAATTAGGAATTCTTCATTATAAGGTACCTGCACCATCCATGAATTTACATAATATAATTTGAATGTGAACTGATATTAGTTGTAAATATGTATCTTATGTTCCAGGGAAACCACTAAAATCAATTTCAAAAAAGTACAATTCATATGCCAAAAAAAAGGTCAAAATATAATTATAGAAAATGCTCAATTAAAACTAGACAAGGCAGAAAATAAGTGGGAGAAAAAATAAAGTACAAGTAAATTAACAGAAACAATTACAAATATGGAGAAACTTAACTATATTAATAATCGCTTTAAATATTAACATTTTAAATCTACCAATTGAAAGGTATTGACAATGTTGATTTAAAAAAATATAAGACTCAACTCTATATTGCTTGCAAGAAAACTATTTTAATGATGAAATCACAAAAAATATATAAAGTAAAAGGATAAAGAAAAATAAAACAAGCTAACCATAATCAAAATAAATCGTTCTTATGAATTCCAGACCAAAAAAAAATTAGAGCTAGGAGAATTTTCAAATAAAGGGAGATTGGAAGAGGGGAAAGGATAAATATTGGTTGAAGGATACAAAGTTCATCTAAACAGGAGGAATAAGTTCAAATAATCTATTTTACAATATGTCACATACAATATATTGTCTTACTGAAAAATGGTAAAATAATGGATGTGTTTTGCCACAAAAATGGTAACCTTATGAGAGAATGCATATGTTGATTGGCTAGATATAAACATTTCATAATCTATATTCTTCAAAACATACATGCTATGTGTGGTAAATGCATACAGTGCATAATTTGCGAATGTAAACATTTAAATTAGGTTAAAGTGACAAATAAAAATAGTAAACATTTTTAAAAATTAAAGAGGCATTACATAATGAAATGGATTGAATTTTCAGACACATTATGATATGCGTGCATCTTGTGAGATAGTCAAAATTTGTGGAGTATAATCCAATGAAATTGGGCTCGGGTTGTGGCTCAGTGGTAGAGCACTTGCCTAGCACCTGCAAGGCCCTGGGTTCCATCCTCAGCACCACATAAAAATATATAAATAAAATAAAGGTATTATGTCCAACTACAACTAAAAATAAATATTAAAAAAATCTAATAAGACTAAATAAAACACTTATCAAATCTACCATTAAAGTGATGACTTCAACATTCCTCTATCAGTAACTGGCTAATCCATCAAGCATAACATTAATGAGGATATGTTGAACTTTAATTGAGCACTTCATCTGATAACATCTGATTATGTATTTACACATTCCCCTTAAACTCACATGAATAATTTGCCATGATGTACCATATTCTGAGCTTGAAATCACACTTTAATAAATATTATTAAAATATAGTCTCTGGCCATGTGGAATTAAACTGTACATCAATGGTAGACAGCTGAGAAATTCTAAAATATTTGTAGACTGACATTTTAGTAGATAATACATAGGACTCAATTTTTTAAATATTAGATCTAAATGAAAATGAAAACAAAACATAAAAATTTGTGGGACTCATGATTTGTGGGATCTCCTTCAATGCAACGATTAGACAGAAATTTAGAGTAATTAATACACATATTAGAAAAGAATAAATATCTGAAATAAATAAGTGTGCATGTTGGGAAACTCTTTAAATAAAGAGGGAAAATTTAAGCCTAAACTACCAGAAGATAGAAATAACATGAGTTGGAGTAAATATTTTAAAAATTAAAACAAAAGTAGTTGAGATAATCAACAAAATGAAAATCTACAAGTATGAACGAATCATTTCTGTTATTGCAAGCTACCCTGTTTGTGCTGTTTTATTGAGGCCATCCTAGAAAATGCATATAACTAACAATAAATTATTGAAATTTGAGATATAAAACACAACACCATTTATATTAATACTCAGAAAATAAAATGCTTAGGTACAAATTTAACAAATTATTTATAAGATCTAGGTAAGAAATATTTTAAAACTGATAAAAAATTAAAATGAGTGAAAAGATTCTCCACATTCATTGGCAAGATACCTCAATATTATGAACATGTCCATTCTTCTCAAAGTGATCTACAGATTCTATGTGAATCACATTTCAACTTCAGCAAGTTATTTTTGTGGATGATGAAAAAATGGTTCTAAATCATATGTGGAAAAGCAAAAGACCCCGAGTGTCAACATCATACTAAAGAAGAGCTGTCATGGGAGACATTAATCTCAACTTTAAGACTTATTATATTTATATTGTTAATTGTGCACGAAAATATATAAAAATGAATAATACTATTTTATAATCATGGTGCACGAATAAATATGTAAAACAATACAGTGATAAAGACAATGTTGTGTTGGTGAAAGAATAGACACTTATCAATTAAACAGAGAGCCCAGAAAGAAACCCACACAAATATAGACTAATGATCTTTGACATGATAATGGAATGAAAAGAGATACCACAAATGTTTACAAAATATATATCAGATAAAGGACTTGTAACCAAAATATATAAAGACATCTTAAAACTGAAGAATAAGAAATCAAACAATCCAGTTAACCATAGATAAAATATCTGATTTAAGCTTCTCCAACAAAGATGACAGATGGCAAATAATCCTGTTAACAATGTTATTAAAGGAACAAAGTGGGCCTAGATACTTACTGAAATTGCTTTCATCCAAAACACTACAATACTACATGCTGGCAACGATGCAGAACAATAGGAATTTATTCATTTTTTGGTGAGAACATGCAATCATAAGTCACTTTGGAAGAAGTTGGAAATTTATTACGAAGCTAAACAGAGTTAACATTCGATCTAGCCATTTACTTTCTTAGTTATTTACTCAACGGAGTAAAAACTTAGGTTCTCACAGTTTGTGCATACATGTATAAAAACTTCATTCAGGGTTGGGGTTGTGGCTCAGTGGTAAAGTACTCGCCTAGTAAATGAGGCGCTGGGTTCGATCCTCAGCACCACATAAAAATAAATCAAAAAACCAAAAGTATTGTGTCCAACTATAACTAAAAAAAAATTAAAAAAACAACTTCATTCATAAATTCTCAAATTTGGAAGTAACCAAGAGGTCTTTCAATAGGTGAATACATAATCAAAATAATACATCCATGTAATAGAATTTTATTGAGTGATAAAAAAAATGAGCTATTAGTCTATGAAAAGACATGGTGAATCTTAAATGATATTGCTAAGTCAAAGAAGTCTCTTTGAAAAGCCTAAACTCCATGGTGTTCTGAAAAGGCAGACTTACAGAGACAATGAAAAGATCTATTGTTGCCAGAAGTTCTGGAGGTTGGAGTGAGAAATAAATAGATGAAGAAAGGGATTTTTTGTAGGCAGTGAAATTATTCTGTGTGCTACTGAATATAGATACAGTAGTATGTATTTGTCAAAGCCCATAGAACTCTACAACAGAATGAATCACAGTATAAACTACAAAACTTAATTAAGAATAAAGTACCAGTATTGGCTCATCAATTGTAGCAAATGTAGCTCACTAATGCAAGAGGTGAACAGGAGGAGAAACATGCAAACATGAAGGAGAAGGGGGCATCTGTGAAGGATTTACCTTCTAAACATTTATTTTTCTGTAAAACTGCTCTATGCTGTAAACCCTATTTTAAAAAGAAGAAAAAAACTGTTATAATCCCACAAATCATTAATGATCAGTATAAATATCAGTATTTTTATTCCAATATTCCCCCTATATTTTAGAAGCTTATATCATATTTTCATAGAAATGTATACTTTATTTGAATCTATATCATAAAATTCCAAATAAAGTTAGAAATTTTTCTGTTTTTGTAGATAATTCACAGACTAATATACCATAACTCGTCTTCAAAGTATAAGAAAATTATGGAGAGCAATACAAATGTACAGCTAGTTGTTTGAAGTTATATACTCACACATATTATGTATATATACATATCACGTAATATAGGTAGAAATGATGTTATTGATTGCTTAGCAATTTAAAAATGATGGGAAAATTGTGCTATTAGTTTGTGAAAATGTTTAGAATAAAAGTCACTAAATATGGTTACAAATTGATAATGACATTAAGGAATATTATTCAACCTGTATTCTACATCAGGTCTCAGTACCTCCTTTCATGTATTATATGAGAACATCACAATAAAATGTTTATAAAAGGAAAGAGTAGTATATTTCCATTTGACAGCTGGGGAGACTAAGTCTTAGAAGTCATCTTAGCAGTTACTTGTGCACTATAAATAAATAGTAAATGTTTTATTAACATGTAAGCAAATAGTAAAAGTTCTAAGGTAGCTAAAGAGTTATGGTTATCACCAGAATTTTCTACTGTCTCACACCACTGACTGATCTACAGCTGTGGCTATGGGAAAACAATTACTATCATTATTTCTGTCATGAAGTCGAACCCCAGTAAATATTTAATATGACAAATAGGTTGAGTTCAATATTAAGTGTCATCTGTGTTAGGGCACCTACTTGTAGTAATGCATCTGTTCTTCTGATTCTTTATCCAGGTCACCTGAGAGATAACTATAAGGTTACTTTTGTTCAAATTAATTATAAAAATGAACAAAAAGGAGATGAAAGATTGAAAGGAAAAAATGAAGGAGTAATTGATGTTTAAATTATCAAGGTGTTTAAAACTTAACCTACAGGTTTAAATTTAAATGGTCCCTCAAGAATTAAAATATATGTATATATTTATATAGAGAAAAGCAAGCAAGCAATTGAGAGAAATCAAGAAAATTTGTATGTGTGTGCGTGTGTGTGCGTGTGCGTGTAATTCCTTTCCTTGTATACGTTAACTGTGATTTTAAAAGTCCTTTCCTTTCTATTGTAACAATTAAGATACTTTCTAAGTGAAATGCTTAAAAATGCTACAAAAAATCAAAATAAATTTTAAAGCAACACTCTGACATATGCCAAGAGTACAACCCCAAATATACCTGAGTTTCAATTTATAAGTTTTATTTGATGGATTTCCTTGAGAGATTTTTTTGTTCTATAAATTTTATATTACATAATGTTTTCCATCTGCTGCAGAATTGTTACAGTACAGTTGTACAAAAAAAATGCATAGGACCCTTTTAATATGTGACTTGCTCTCTGGTAGGAAATTACCTTGTTGCCATGGTTCACTTGATAGCACTTGGAGGGCCAGCAGGTCATGGTTTAAGGACTCACGCCACAATGGTAATCCATAACTTGTTCTCATTGTACTTCAGTATGGTTCTGGGTCAAAAGCACCATTATCCTTCACTTCAAGTTTATACGTGTTTTGAAACATTATTTTTACTTTGATAAATCTTCTCTTGAGAATAGAAAGTGCTATTTATCTTGGAAAGATATGTGTGAGGCTAAGACTGTAGAGAACAATTCACTCATTAAAATAAAATTTAAATTTTTAAAAACTTATTCCATTTAGTTTATGAACACACACACACAGGCACATACTCTTAAACACACACATAGGAAAGTAACAACAATGGAGGAACTCAGTAGACCAAGGGAGTAATTCACACTTCCGTTTTTCAAATAGCATATAATATCTCTTCTGCATACCTCCTCTTACCGGCTCCTCTTAGTCGATGACACTACTACATATTTTATTGAGAAAATATAAACACCAAGGGAAACTTTCTTTGATCATTATGTCCATGCATATATATGCACTTGTCACTCTTCTAAGTCGAGAAAATATCTTGTTCCTGTCATTGCATTATGAAAGAAATAGTAGTTAGTAGACAATCCTCAGCAGAGGAGATATATGATCTAAATTATCTTAACAGAATGATCTGGGGGCATCTATGGTTTAGGAGGGTAAAAATGAAATCAAGGGACTGAACACAAGACTACTTCAATAATGCAGGAGAAATTTGATTAGTATTGCAGGTGGTAAAAACTTGATTATATTTTACACATAAATCCAACATGTTTCTTGATGGATTAAATGAAGGGAGTGAGAAAACATGGAATAGAAGATTACTCCACATATTTCTACTTGAACAAATTGTAGATGGTTGTTATTGATTAAGATGTATAAGTCTATGGGTGGAGCTGGTATGGGAAGCTCATTACATATTTAAGTGATGATGAAGGCTAATGGTTTGGGACTATTCGGGTTACAGGGAGTGATCTGTATTGAAGATATGAATTTGTACAACATCAGCAAGCAGTTGGTATAAAAACCAAGGAATAGATGAGATTAAAAACCAAGTAAGTGGGGCTGGGGTTATGGCTCAGTGGTAGAGCATTTTCCTGGCGAGGCATGGAGTTTGATTCTCAGCACTGCATAAAAATAAATAAAGGTCCATCAACAACTAAAAATCAAATATTAAAAAAGAAAACAAGTGAGGTAAAGTAGGTAGAAAGAGATATCTAAGATCTAAGTATCTAGTAACCCCAAACTAGAAAAGAAAAATTGAGACTAAGAATCATTAAAGAGGTAGGAGGAACACCAGGAATGGTGTTATTGATATTTTCAATAGTAGAGCATAGTAGAATAATAAGAACAGTGAACTAGATTTAAGGGAAATTGGGAGAAAAGTTATTAGACCATATATGTGGAACAGAGGAAAGCATTTGAAGAGTTTTCTTTTTTCAGTGAAGGGAAGAGAGAAGGAGCTGCAGAAGGAAGCAAGTTCAAGAAAAGATATTTATAATATTACATATTTGCTTTAGGTGAGGGAAATAATTTAGTGGGTCTTAATGACAATAATGTAGAGGGACAATTTAAAGTTGTAAAAGGTCAAAGGAAGTACTCTAATATTTGCTCTCAAGCAGTGGAGAAGGAAAACCATGTTAGTTCCCTGTATTCTTTTCCCTATTCATCTTATCCAACCCCTTTTTATTGACATGACTTTCTTCATGACTTTCTTTACTGTCACCTTTTGTCTCACTGATTTCCATTTTGGAAGCCACGTTAAAAATTAAAAGCTTTCCAGCTTCACATGCATTTTTTTTTAACCACTCAGTAATAATTTCTGGAACTGCTTCCAAAAATAATTCCATAATCTTATGCCTGGACTATTATAGTGACTATAAAAATACGCTGATTAGCACTGGGTCACCAGTGCTGGTTTCTGGTGAGGCGTTTTTCATTTTTTTTTTGTCATCTTCCTTGATTCTCACATACTCTTTTCCTTAAACAGAGAAAGAGATGTCTTATGATCACCTTTAATCTTAATTGCCTCCTTGATGACCCTGTCTCCAACTGCAGTCAAATTGGGGTTTACTATATGAATTTCAGAGGCACACAAATTAGTATATTACAGAAGGGAACATCTAATTTGGAATTGTCTCCCTAATCTTATACTTTATCCACAAAACAGCATGATATTGGATGCCAACTGGCCAGTACTTGAACAAAAGTAGACAACCCTGATCCTGATTCCACTGACCTATTCCGGTGTGAAATTAGCAAGCTTTCCATGCTCCTTGCTGCTTCTTCTGATACTCTGTCTTCCTCTCCAACCACCTGCCTAGTCATACCATTTCTACAATGAGCCTGTGGGGAAAGAAATGAAGTCTTTAGCAACTCTGAACCGATTTCATTGAGGGTATGCTGGCTTCTACTGTTCCAACAATGTCCCTTCTCCTGTCCTTTGCTAACTCAGAAGTTCTGTCTGAATGCCTTCTAGGTCATCCTGTAACTGGTATTTTACTAGACAATTACAGTATTCTCTTGTTTTCAGGAAGTAGATTCCTTAAGTCTTTCCTAATGCCACAGAGTGCCCTGAATCTTCCCATTTCAACACCTAGCTCCAGTCCTGATGTTCTACACAAATTTCTAGGTTGGGAAAGTGTAGCTCTGATAGGGAAAATAACATAAGGGATCATAACAAGGAGAAGAAACTGATGAGATTGGATCTTGTACATTTACTAAGAACCTTTTGGGAAAAACATTTCAAATCGTTATTGCTGAGTGCTCATTATATAGCATTTTATTGCAGGAGTAATAATAATAGTAGCTATTCATTGAGCATTTACCATGTCCTAGGCACAGTCAAATGTATTATAAAATTACTTTATGTAATCATCATAACAAATTTAGAGAATATGAGATCACTTCTTTTTTTTAAAAAAAATGATAGATTGTCAATTTACATACACCTTTTGTCAGTATGTTCAGACTTCTAAAACAAAAATCTTGGACTGGGTAACTTACAAACAACAAAAATTTATTTCTTGCATTTCTGGAGGCTTAAAAGTTCAACATCAAGGTGCTGACAGATGTAGTGTCTTGAAGGTTTTTGCAGAAAACACCTTGTTGCTTTGTCCTCACGTAGAGAAAGAGCAAGGAAGCACCTTTCAACAGCTTTTATGAAATCATTAGTCCTATTCATGAGGGAAGAATTCTCATGACTGGGTTAATTCTCCAAAGTCCCCACCTCTTAATACTTGAACTTAAGTGTTAAGTTAAAAAATACGAAGTGAGGGGAGCACCATCATTTTGACCATAACACTTTGCAGGTTATATGAATTAGCTCTGAGAATACAGTTCTCGCCATGCTGAGATAATTGCTTCTCATTCTCTAGCTTATAGTATTATTGTTGTCTAGAACTCTTGGAGACAGTTCTCTGACTGATAGTCACTCCATGTTTTTCCTGACAAATATTTTTATGACTTTAAAAATTTGTCCATCTGGTCCTTTATGGTGAATATGTGGCTTTGTAGGATGGAAGATATTTGTGACATTCTCTGGAATCTATTGAATTATTAAGCAGACATGTAATACAAAGTAAAATATAAACTTAAGTGAAAACAGAACAAATTTCTAGTGGAAGTTAAATTTGTCAAGTGCCATTAAAAAAAAAGGACATAGGTTCCGTGATAGATAAAGGTCTGTGTACCCACTAAAGCCTCATTCGAGTTCATCTTGATGCTTTGACATCAGTTTATCATATGACACAGGCTCCTGAATGTTCTGCCTATTCCTTTCTTTTTGGAACTTATCACTGACTAATACACATGGTTTCAATCTAGATCAAAATGCAAAGGTAATCTATCTTAGTCTTCTTTCACCTTATAGTAGGCCACTCCTCATCTAACTGGACATTTGTGAAACTAATTCTCTCTAAATATGTGTACATAACTTTCTTTTAAGCACTAAACTGAAAGCAGAGAAATCACAACAAATGTCAAGATTGTAACAGAAGTGTGTACAAACTCTAGGAAGGAAAGACTTCATTTGTGTGTGTGTGTATGTGTGTGTGTGTGTAGTCAGCTTTTTGTCACTATGATGAAAGAATGTGAGATAAACAACTTACAGGAGGAAAGATTTATTTTGGTCCAGTTTCAGAGGTTTCAGTCTATGGTAGGGTGGCTTCATTACTTTGAGCCTGAGATGAGGCAGAATATCAAGGTGGAAGGGTGTATGTAGCAGAGGAAAAGTGCTCAGCTCATGACAGCTAGGAAAAAAAAAGAGAGAGAGAGAAAGCAAAAGAAGGGGTCAAGGACAAGATATAGTTCCCAAAAGCACAACCCGAAGGACCCACTCCCTTCTACCAGGCCCTACCTCCCACAGCCTCCACCATCTCCCAGTAGTGAATTCAGCTACCAATGAATTAACCCAATAATGACATCATAGTCCTCTTAATCCAATCATTTCCCAAAGCCCCACCTCTGGACGTTGCGGCATTTGGGTCATTCCTTCAACACATGAGCCATTTGGGGACATTCCAGTTCTAAACCATAATAGTATACAAGTGGTTATAGAGGCGGAATAAGAAGGGATAGGAAAAATATCTGTACTGAGAATTACTCATAAGGAATTCAAAACATCCAACCCCACAGAGGCTTAATTTATTTTAATCACCAGAAATACACAGACATAAGTAGATATGACCTATTTTATTGAGTATTATCTATTCAAGTTTGTTATTTTTTGATACACCTTAGATAGTTCAGCTAATATTTTAGGGCTCTGCCTTACTTAAATGTCATAAAGCATCTTTAATGAGCAAATATTTCTTTCTTCTTGTTTTCTAGGTCAAATTGGGGTCCATAAAAAGATGAGAACCCAGCGGTTAAATTTGAGAAGTTAATGAAAGGAAAAAAAATCATAAAAATATTCTTAAAAGGTGTGAAAGGAAAGAAATATTTAGAATTAAAGTGAATAATAAAAGGCATAATAGTGTTACTAATTTTATTATGGCCCTAGGCTTTCGTTTTATTTTATTGCTTTCCAAGTTGAATAAAAATGTTCTCAATCATACTTTTCCTTTGTAAGTACATGCTGCTAGTCACTTGTTAGACAACTCTATAAAAGTTATTTCACATTTTATCTTTGCTATTACATTCTACAAAATTTAATCAAAGCCAGGTATGGGGGTGAACCACTGTGCCCCTATTAATTGGAAGGCTAATGTGGAAAAAATCGCTTCAGTTCATGAGCTGGAGGCCAGCCTGGGCAATGTAGTGAGACCTTGTCTGAAAAAAATAAATAAGTAAAACTAAATCAATATAACAGTGTGTAAACAACTATGGTCTAGTCTTTGACTTTTTTTCAAAGCCTTTTCTGTATTTCAAATTTTATTTCTGAAATATATAGACAATTCTTTACTTTGTCAGTAATTTTCATTTGTTTTAGGTCTACTAACAGTAAGTAAAATTTAAACATTTTAGGTTTATTTTTAAACTGAAAACTAAATGAGTTAGCTGGGTAAAGAATATTGTATTTTAATTTTCACATATTTGCTAGTTATTGTCAATATTTGAGTTATGTCTACTACGCATTAGTAAAACATGTTTAAAAATCATCAAAAGTCCATTTCCCATTACTACTGGCAAATGAGATGACTTTATCTTTACTCGAACACTGTAAGATAAAAAGTTTTAGATCCACTTAATGTAAAATTCCTTAAGTTATTTTCTAATTCACATATCATCTTGAAGATAATATCTGGAGTTCATATTCAATAATACACACTTCTAAATCCATCACTGCCTGAACAGCTTTACAAATAGGAAGAAAAATTGCTTTCACATAATTCATAAGAGAAAATGCAAATTCAACTCAAACATTATAAAATACAAAGCATGGAAACAAAAAAGCCCGATTGCTTTCATTTACAAAACAATAAAATCTGATTGGTCTAAACTTTTCAACACTCAAATGGAAATAAAGTGCTGGTGTGAACTATAAAAATTAAATCTAGGACAGAGAGAGCTAAACATTGCACAGCCATTCTCAAAATTGGACAATTCCTATTGTGGTGTTATCTGGAGTGTTTATTTTTACCCAGGTTATTTTCATAGCAAAAAACACTATGGATTGTATTCATACATACTTCAGACAAACTGATAGTACTGTGCCTACTGTCATTATTTAGTAGAGAATTGGTCTAGTCGTTTTTAATGGAGAAAAAGTCCATATGATCAGAAAATATTTCTTCTGGGCAGTTAGATCCTCATAGTAGATATCCTTAGCAGAGTATATTTTCTTGGTCATTTTTTCTCTTTTCCATGCTTTGCCAATTGCATCTTTCTGAACTAGAAGAAGTGTGAAAGGTATTTATTAGTGACGTGCATGAAAAATGAGTTCAGAACAATTACAGTTCGAGTTTTGTTTCATTTTAAGCTAGCATAGTACTGTGATAACTGATTTACAGTGTAGATTAAGTACTTGACAATGAATTAGGTGAATCTCTGACATATTACCTATTATTGGTAACATTTCCTACAAGAAAAAAAAACTGTTTACATTCTAGGCATATTTACCCTGAGGGTTAGTAACTTAAAACACATGAGGTAAAGGGGAAAAGAAATATTTATCTATCAGTAATGGCTAGTCATTTCATTTTGAACCAAAAGGACGTATGTACTTTTCAGTAATAACAGAATCTATCTCCAACTGTCAGTCTCAGTGAAGAAAAAAAATGCTGTTCATATAAAATTCATAGAACTAAAGAAGTTCCTGTCATAATGCTTTCAAGAGAGCATTGTCAAATCTCTCTGGGCCTTTAGTTTAAATGTCATTTCTAGTCAACTGTAGGGATTTTTAAAGTGTTTTAGCACTGGCTATTTCCTAGGGGTATACTGGGTCTTTCAGAGAATTTATGTTTTTTAATAAAAGACACTCTAGTGCCAATTCTTATAAAATACTCTCCTACATAGTGTCATTTGCAAATGACTTATAGAAGAACTTATGCAGGAATTTTTAATTGGTTTTCAAGTGGTGGAAAATGGTCAATGATTTTCAGGATAAGAGCTTCAGGGATGATAAAATCAACCATACAGGCACATTATAATGCAATGTTCTCATAATCTCACATGCTACAGGGAAGACTAAATGATGAGTCTGAATTGTCCTGGGATTGTCTGAGGGGATTCCATGAAGGAAGGTTGGAAATGATTCTGCACTAATACTGGATCTATATAAAAGTCATCCAGCTATGGGAAGCCTAAAAATGGCCTCATAGGAACTTTCTAATATCTTTGTCTATTTAATCAACTTTTCATCCCACAAATACTCATATAAAATTGTGATAGTCTTTTCAACATTTCAACTTATAATTCTTTAGAACTTTTATAACTACACAGCCTAAAATGATTCTTTCCTTTCTTCCCCCACAATATTTTGGAGTGATTTATTTTGGTGAATGGGGGTCTTAGGTAGATTGTTGACTTATATTCAAAACATTTATGGAGCCATTTTCATCTACCAATCTAAAAACAGTCTTTATTGTTACAAAAACTATATCAATATTCATCTCTATGTATATTTTCATTATCTTTTGTATTTTGGTTTATTATTTATTATTATTATTAAATCACAAATTCTTATTGTGATTTAATAAACAGCAACCAAACAGGATCAAGCAAATTAAATATATGCTGTGTGAATGTGGAGAAATGTTGTGGAATTTAAATCTAATGGAGGTAATATCCCCATGATTGCTAAACATATTAATTGGTTGGCATCCAGTCTAGAGACAGAAACTACACAGTAATTTAAACAGAGGGAATTCGATATATCTAATTATTAACGTATGATAAAGTAAAACATTAAAATGACTTAAGAATTTCCTAGAGCTGAAGAGTGTCCAAGAAAGAACAAACTGGAGAGGAATTGTCTATATTTAAGTTATGTCTACTAAGCATTAGTAAAACATGTTTGAAAATCATCAAAAGACCATTTCCCATTATCACTGACAAACGAGCTAACTTTATCTTTACACGGACACTTTAAGAACAAGGAAGAACAAACAGGGCTGTGGTCAATACCTCCTTGAAGATGTTGTGGGGTGTCCCTCTGGATGGTCAGGAAGTTCCCTGTTTGAGGTACCTTTTCCAATAAATCAGGAAATAACTACCTGGAGCAAAGGTGGCCAAGTCATACAGAGGGGCTCAGAGTGCAATTGTAAATAGGAGAACTGGGGTACAAGGTCTCTATGTCAACAGGGACAGGAAGAAGTGATCACTGGGACCAAAACCAGAGCCGTGTGGTCACTAACGAAAGATGTTTCCTCTTGACATGGTTGGGTGTATCTTCATACACCCAAATCACTGACTGCCCACAAAGCACGCATTTAGGGATGCAGAACAAGCAAGAAAACCCCACTTTTCTTGAACTGACCCTCTAGTAACCTTCACTGACAAAAACTGTTCTCACTGTGAAGAAGAGTGCTCACATTGTCCAGTTACAATCAAGGAACAGGTACTGAGGAATCAACTTTGAGCTGAGAAATAACACACTGAAAGCTAACATGCTAAGATACTGAACTTTTTATAGTTTGCCCTAAATCTCAGAACTCTATTATTTGCAGTAATTAGTCAAAGAAGTAAATCTCTGGTCTTGATCCCCTTCTTTGCTATTTGGAATAGGTGAGGCAATGTGATTTGAGACATTTTGCAAACTGCTAAGTTAGGTAATTGGTGTTGCTGTGAATATAATACTTGTATAAGAACAATTAACTGTAAAACCATAATGTCTGTTTATTCTTATACCATTTTTCATGGTTGTTTCAAAGACAAAGAGAGCATAGTTGAGCATAGCTGAGCTATGAGTGAATTTATCTAGGAATAACTTCTAATTCCAGTAATTCTGTTTCTTTCACATGTCTACATAGTGATTCAACTTTGAGTTTTGCTACTTCAAAATTAAAATTTGCTAATTTGTTTACTTACTATGATCATAAATCATCAATGCAATAAATTTACATAGATAATTTGAAATTACAAAGTTTACCTTGAGAACATGATACCTGTTTTTGCATTCTAGCATTTACATTTCATGGCTTTTTAACCTAGAGCTTGTTTTATTTCATTACATAATATTTGAAATGTGAAAAAGTAATTTATATAATACATAAAATTTAAAAAAAAATAGCAGATGACACAGCTTAAAATGATGGAAAATAAAATACTACTAGGGCCAGTCAAGATATCTTTGAGCTTCATTCTCATCATTTACCTTTTTTTTATGTTCTAGAAGTGATGGCTAACCTGAATGATGCATTTATCATTATTTTATTTTAACATTATATTTGTATTTCATAGACTTATTTCTAAATATTATTTTTATTTCTTACCATCTTTAAAATTACTAACATAGCATGATTTCTTCTTTTCTCCAACTTTACTTCATTCCTTCACACTTACATTTCTGAGATTTTTCTGTAATACTGCATAACAGTTCATTTACTTTTTTTTCTTTTATATAATATTTCATGGAGTGAGCATAGCATCACTTATTTATACATGTTTCTATACATAGTTATAATAGTTTTCAATAATTTCTCTAGGTAGTAATTCTAATTTGAATATCCTCCTACATATTTCCCAGAAAAAAACAGAGAAAGATTTCACATACTTTATATATTTAGCAGGATAAATACAAGGTTAAGTCTTATGCAGGTTGAAAATTCAAAACAACTGTACCAATTTATACTTCATGATTGAAGTACCAATATGGTATAAGTGATTTTGTTGCTTTATGTTTTCCAGACACCAGATATTTTGCCAATCTAGTAGATATAGCAGTGTGTTTTACTATTAATCTAAGTTATTTTTCTTCATTATTAATAACTGATTTTCTGTTCATATGCTTATTTGAGGTTTATTTTCTCTAATGTGAAATCCCTAACCTTATGCTGAAAAATCATTAGGCATCAGATAAACGACATGTACAAAAATAAAGAAAATATATAATTGTACTTAATGTTAAAATTCAAATACTGCAAGCTGGGAAAAAAATGGAAGAATTCTTGTTCTATCCATTTTTATTCACCATTTAATTATAATTTTTAGTCAGGGCACTAACTGAAGGACAAAAAAACACAAAGTTGTCACAGATTAAAAGATGAGAAGTAAAATTTTTGTTTACAGCAGACATAACTGTTTAGGTAGAGAGCTATAAGGAATTTGTAAAAAGCTACAGATCAAACTCATGAATGCATGAAGATTTCAGTACACATGATTACCATTCAAAACTAATGTTTACTTAAGCATAAGAATAAAAAATAAAGGATTACTGACATCCAATATAATATAGTTAAGAATCTATTCAATCAACAAGTGTAAGATTTGTACATGGAAAATGTTGTAAAGAGGAATTGATAGGAACAGAAACAAATGAAATAAATGCATCACACTCAGAGATTGAAAGATTCAATATTCTTAAAAATGACCTTTCTCTCCAAATTGATCTGTGGAGGGAATTTAATCCACTCAAAATTCCAGTACACTTTTTGAACTTAATTGACAGGCTGATTTAAAAATTTGCATATTACCAAATGATCCAGGAAAGCCAAAAAAAAAAAATCTTCTAAAAACAGAACAATTTAGATGATGTTTTTAAAAGTGCTGTAATTAAGACAGTCTAATTAGGACAAGACAGTGGTCCAATTAGAAAATAGAAGAAAACAGATCCCCAAAATAAACATACATTTACACAGTCAATTAATCATTGACAAAGTTGCCAAGATAATTCAATAATTTTTTTCAACAAATTTTGCTGGGACAACTGAATATCTTATTGGAAGAAGGAGAGATGGTTTTTATCCTTTCATTAACTCATGCATAAAATAAATCATAGATCTATACCTAATAGTTAAAATTGCTAAGTTCTATATGAAAATATGAGAGAAATATTTTTATAATTAGGATAGACAACTATTTTTACATAGTGAAGACAAGCACAAACTAGGTTTAGGGATGTGGCTCATAGGTAGAATGCTTGTGTAGCATAAGTAAGACCCTGGATTAGACCCCAAGCACTGCAAAACAAAAACAAGTAACTATTAAAAATAGACGAACTTAGACTCAGGCCTCCGCTCCTCACGCGCCGCGTTTGCATCCCCGAGCCCGCGCTGCGTGGAGCCCTGGTGGCGAGTGTCGCCCACTAGCTGAGGCAGCTGCCGGAGGAGGAGCCGCGGGCTCTGAGTAATATAACTCATAATAGACAAGTCAGATTTCATTTTTAAAACCGGAAGAGAGAACATGGCGGCGAGAGGGGAGGCAGCGCTTTCAGTACCTCCTCAACAACGGGGTCAGAGAGACGCATGGATACGCTTAGATACGACCTGCTGAGAAACTCCTAGCAAAATTCCACTAAAGAGAGATTGGCCGGGAATCGGTAGGATTTTTGGAGGTGACAGTCTGCGCTAGACGAGTGAATCTCCGCCACGCAGCGCAGAGGTCCAGACCCGCCAGCCGCTGCCCGCGCGACTCGGCGACTGTCGGCTGCCTGCACCGGCCCCCGCGTCAGGGCGGATAGCCTCCGAGGCGCAGCGCAGCAGGAGTGGTGCAGGGACTCTAGGAAGAGGTCTCTCGCCAAGCCTTCATGAAATAGCAAAACGGGAGCTGAAACCAACCAGAAACAGACCAGTCCCACCCCTCCCTTCGGACACTCTGGCAAGGAGCCTGGGGCCCGCCATA
>NW_025999977.1:33452224-33467627 GCF_001458135.2 Marmota marmota marmota
AAGAGCATGAGAAGAAGATTAACATTAAACAGAGATGAGAGGTGGGAGGGAAAGGGAGAGAAAAGGGAAATTGCATGGAAATGGAAGGAGACCCTCAGGGTTATACAAAAGAACATACAAGAGGAAATGAGGGGAAAGGGAAAAATAATACAAGGGGGAGAAATGAAGGTCAGTAGAGGGGGTAGAGAGAGAAGAGGGTGGGGAGGGGAGGAGAGGGGGGATAGCAGAGGATAGGAAAGGTAGCAGAACATGACAGTCACTAGTATGGCAATATGTAAATCAATGGATGTGTAATTGATGTGATTCTGCAATCTGTATATGGGCTAAAAATGGGAGTTCATAACCCACTTGAAGCAAAGTGTGAAAGATGATATATCAAGAACTATGTAATGTTTTGAACAACCAACAATAAAAAAAAAAATAGACGAACTTGACCAAACTTAAAAACCTTTCTCAAAACACATAAATAATAAAATGAAAAGACAAGTCACAATTAGGAGAAATTATCTACAAATTATACAAGTTTACAAAAGGTTCATATCTAGAATATATAAAGAACATTTTAAACTCAAAAATGTCAAAATAATAAACTCAATAAAAATAGGTAAACAACTCAAACGGACACTTTGCAAAGAAAATAAGTGGCTACTAAAAACATGAAAAATTAGGGAACTACAATTTATGACAACATGGCCATGCCAATTGATGCAAAACAACTACTCAATGTATTGAAAAACTATTGATGCTAAAAGTTCTTAACACATTAAGGTAAAAGAAAATATCTTCAATTTTGTAAGGGAAATCTACTACAGCTACCATACTACTGCTTAACAGTGAAATAATGATAAGTTGTGCAAAAAGTCAAGATGCATATTCATGTCATTTTTAATATTTGAGGTCCTAGCCAGTGCAGTAGGCAAGAAAAAATAAATGCATGCAGATTGAAAAGAATAAAACTGTTAACTGTTTTACTTGTAAAAAGCCTACATATGTAGGGAGTTTTGTTAAAATCCTTTGTAGAACAAGTGACATAACAATGTTGCCGGATACAAATTCAATGTAAAAGATCAGTTGAATTTCTATGTAGCAGCAATAAATGACCTGAAATGATATTGAATACATGTCATTTACTATTTCACCTAAAGTATAAGCTTCTTGTTTACCTAAACTAGAATTATTATTTCTGATTTTGTTTAACACTTTGATTTTTTATTTCCAGTAAAAAGTGCTTTAGGCTTGGTGGGTACCAGATCCCAATTGTAAATGTTGTAGTCCATGATGGTTACAGGTCTACAAAGGGGGTAGTATTTATTTGTTTGTACTCTAGAATGTCTTTCTTCATAATATTTTCTAGATTATCCTCTGGGGAAACTCCTCCATCCCCAACATACGCATCCTGTCCTTTGGCGTAGAACTTGTAAAAAATCTTTAGGGCATCACCAGTATAACCTTTCTGTAAGTCTATAATGTAGTAATGCAACAACATATTCAGGAAATCTAAAGTTCAACTTCTGACAAATCAACATGATGTAATTCACTTTGCAAAAACAGTTTAACCAAACAAAATCAGAGTCTACATTAAACATGAAAAAATCCTGTCAAAACTTAAAATCTATCACTCACTACATGAAAATAGAAGTCTGGTCATTCTAATTACTATAAAATTAAGGTTTGGTACTCAGTTTACATAAAAAGATGCTTCATATGTCTGACTTATTTTAATAAAAAGTCCAACAGGGTTTAGCTTTTTCTGTGAAACCAAGTATATCTCAGTTGACTTCATGTTATTCATTTTATGATATTACTGTTTTTAATGTTTTTTCTTCTTTGATCTGCTAGTTATAAATTTCTCATACAGTAGATGAATCAATTTTGCCTTCTTATTTCTCATAGCAGTAACTCCAGTGCTTAGTAAATGTTGACAGACTGAGTTCTTATATAAATAAAATTGATCAGAGATCAGAAGCCAAACCATTTTTATTTATTTTATTTGTTATTTATTTATTTATTTATTTGAGATTTGGTCTCACTATATTGCCCAGGCTGTCCTTTAACTCCTAATACTTCTGCCTCAGCCTTATGGGTAGCCAGGATTACAGGTATATACTACCATGGCTGACTTCAAACCACTGCTAAAAAGAATATTTTCCAACTCATTTTGAGAAAATGAAGGATTCATCAGTTAAGATTATCTAATAAATTATACTTTTAACCTCTTCACATTAAATACCTGCCAAATTTTATGCTCAGGTCTCTACCCCAGGAGCCCTGAAAGTATTGTCTGAAAGTCCTGCTCCTGTTGATCTTCAACAGCTACAACAAACATATGGCCTTCCACCTGTTGGCCCAATGCTTGCACCTGATATTTAGTTTGATCCATTCACAAATGTATGGACTAAGCCTTATGATACCCATTTCAAAGATGAAGGATCTGAGATCCAGTGAGTTTAAGTAACTCATTCAGTTTATTGCAGCTAACAGAGAAAAGACAAATTGAATCCAGCTTAACTTGTGGCCCAATAGCATTGTGTGGCTCTGTGGCCTTAAATTGATTGAACTGACCACTGAGTCAAAGTATAGAAGATATTCTAGGCAATCTCTTGGTCAGTTTCTCTTTCTCTCCTTTTAATTTTTTCTCCCTCTCCCTCTCTCTCAATACAGATGATATATTCCGATGAAGAGAAGACAGTGTGAGGAGACTTTTTAAAGGTTTATGTGGGAACATTCATCCCAAGACAAAAACAAATAATGTTCAATGTTGGATGTACTTAAAAACCTAAAAGAATATTGCAAAATTTTCTCCAGAGCACAAGCCAAATAATGGATGGGCTGGTGTTAGGTGCAATTAGATAGTACTAACATATTTGCAGGGTTTCACTCATTAATTCAATCCTTAGTTTATTAAATAAAAAACGCAAATGCTTGAAAGCAAAACAAAAACAAATGCTTCACTTTTCTGTTTAGCATTTATTGCTATACCGTGTAGACAATGGTTTATATATCTTGTTTCTTACCCCCATCAGATTGTACACTGCATGAAGTCAGGGGTTTCTGTTTCTGTTTTCCTCCTACATATCTACAGTATTTTCAGCACACAACACTCTTTGATGAATAAATGAGTGTGTGAATAAATGTGGAATTAATAATATTTGTTTCAAGAAGGAGATATATTTGCAAGAAACTTGCCCAGACATTTTTCCCTCTCAAAGTGGATCTGAGGAGAAGAGGACATATTTTCAGCTCTGTGAACTGGTTTGGTTCAGCATGGGAAAGTTAGCCACCTGAGACCTCACACTACCCACCGCACCCCCATCCCCTATGTGCTCAGAGACCTTGCCTGAATCCCAGCAGTGCTATTGTCTGGTTACATGAGTATCAAGAGGAGTCATCCTTATTCAGAGTCTCAATCTTTAACAAGCATCCACTGAATGAACAGAGCAGATCACTTATGATAGGAAACAAACAAACAAAAAACAAGTATAGTCATCCCAGCCTTGTTGCCTTTTTCTGCTTATACAATAAACTTTTCTGATCACTAAATATGGTGGAAGAGGGTAAATTAACTCAGAGAGAGTTCTTGGCTTGACTGCAAATAAGCAAGGCAAGATAACACATAAGTCTGAAAAGCTCTTAAAGACATCCTTAGTGAAACATAAAATCCATATCAACTGTGCATATATATTGGGATAATTCAGGAAATATTGAAAACGAAAAAATTAGAAAACTTCCTGTACATGGCAAGTTCTATGCATATTTTGTAACATGTAATGTCTAAAAATATTTGATGTTATAATTTCACTATAGTTTTCGTTTGCTTCTATAAAAATTTATTCAAAATTAGTGTCTTTAAACCACACAACTTAGCATTCCATATGTTAAAAGAATGTCGTGATTCTTGCAGTGTCAGGAGGACTGCATTCCTTTCTGGAGGTTCTGGGTGAAAATATCTTTCCTTGACTATTAATGGTTTAGATATGAGGTATCCTCCAAAATCTCATGTATGAGACAATGCAAAAAATGTTTCAGAGGTTAAATGATTAGATTATGAGAGCTTAAACCTGATCAGTGGATTAATCCACTTGAATGAAATATTTGGGTGGTAACTGTAGGGAGGCAGGGGATGACTGGAGGAAGTAAGTCACTGGGGTTTGTGTTTGGGCTTTTTAAGTTTTGTTCTGGTGGAGCAGAGCTTTCTCTTCTTCCTGGTGCCATGTTCTGAGCTGCTTTCCTGTACCACAGCCCTGTGTCATGATGTTCTACCTTACATCATCCCAGAGCTATGGAGTTGTTGACCATAGATTAATCTCTGCAACCACAAGCCAAAATAAACTTCCTGCTTTATGTTGTTCTTGTCAGTTCTTTGGGTCACAGCAACACAAAAGCTGACTAAAGCATTGACTTTTCCAGTTTCTAAAGGCCACTCAAATTCTTTGGTTCATGGTCCCTTTTCTCCTTTTTTAAAGCTAACATCACATCTCTCTGACCATTCTTTTATGATCATATTTCCCACCTAATCCAGCCAGGAAAGGTTCTTTGATTTTTAAGGACCCTGTCAATACACTTGAGCCCACCAAAATAATACAGTAAAATCTTTCCAACTTGAAAACTAATCATATCTGCAAATTATCTTCTTGACAAGAAAGTAACACATTCCCAAATTCATAGGGAAAAAAATATTAATTCTCACTCAAAGGTCAAGAATTGGGACATGGACTTCATTGGACACCATTATACTGCCTGCCATAGTCTGCCCTCTGGCTTTCAAAGATTTCTGTCATCTCACATGCAAAATATATTATCCTATTCCAATATCTTCAGAAGTCTTACTCCATTATAGCATCAATTCAAAGTTCAAAACCTCATCTAAATTTGATTAGGTCAACAAAAGCCACATCTTCTGAAAATAATTTTAATCAGATTCATTAGGTATGAGTAAGACTCTAGGTATGAACCACCATGGGGACCAATTGATGCACCTGTAAAACTCAAGAAGCAAGGTTTCTGTGTCTACAATATGTTAACAGGACTGGCATAAGATAATAGTGATGGGTGTTCCAGGTCAGAGAGCCTACATTCTCTTTTGTCATAAAAATAAATTTCCCTTAAATTGTTTTGCATATTTTAAACTTAATATTTATATCCTCAGATAAAACACATAGGAGAAAATTCAAATATCAGTTCTACTGCTGAAATAGCAAAAATACCTAGGTATTCCAGGAAGCTTTCTAATTATTTTATATGTTGAGCATTCCAAGAACCACCCCTCCCCCCCACCAAAGAAGGAAGAAAGGAAGGAAATAGGAAGGAAAGAAAGAATGAAAGAAAGACAGACATTGCTACATCAGGCTGTGTAACCAAGGATATTCTCTGCTAAGTGTTGGAATCAAGGTGGCAAGACATGTGTACCTCCTTCAGTTTCTTTAAATGCTTTCTAATATTTCATCTTGACTCATTAGGGATTCTTATGCAGCTTTTCATTTCATTTTATTCATGCTTTGGTGCTGGGAATTGTACCCATGACTTGATACATGCTAGACAAGAAATCTATCACTGAGCTACTATCCCAACTCCTCTATTAGGGTTTCAAATGGGATGCTGAAAGGAAAATGAAGATGGAAAAGATTATGTTAGATGGTTGGAACAGTATATGAAGAATTTGACTTAAAGGTTAGTTGAATTTAATCCTTTTAGAAATAGGCTTGAGAAATTCCTGCCTCTGTGCCATGATGTTGCAATAACATGATCAATGAACTTTCTAAGTTGCAGTGGGCCAGAACAGACTCTATCTCTTCATTATCTCACAATGTTCATGGACTGCAGGGATGCTAATAAACAATGTTAGGGAATAATGTCATAATTTATGTTTTTATATTTACTATATATGGTATAATCATAGTGTAGGTTATGTAATTATTTCTTTCATTATATCTATGCCATTAAAGAGTATGCAATTATATTTATAAATCTTGGTTTATAACTAAGATAGATTTTGCCACTGCAAAATGTAAGAAATAAAGATAACATACTTCGTCCTTTTTCCCCTCTAAATCTTATCTTTTGGGGTAATAAAAATACTACCAGTATTAGAGTTACTAAGGAGCTTTATCACCTCTTTGGCACAAGAGGGATTGGGAATATTCCCTCTAGGGACTTGCCCACTTGCCTAATCCTCAAAGGTTTATTCCTTGTTCTCAGTGGCTCCATTAACCAAACCCCATAGTCTGAGTAAATTTTCTTCTCTGATAGGAGGCCAGCTTCAAGAATGCATAAAGATCACTACAGTTATTTGCCAAGGGACTCTGGCACTTGCAGCACTAGGCTGATCTACACTGAGAAACACCACTAGGCAATATGTACAAATGTCTGGCATAAATATGAGTAACCCTTAGTCTGGATATCTTTCTGCAGATTGGAGAAACCCTGTACCTACAAGGCCTTTCTTTCCTCCTTTCAAACCAGGCTCACTCTCCCTGTTGAGCTTTATTGTTTCATTGATTATAATTGAATATTTATTTCTTTAGTTTCATAATAAAAAATTTAACCTTGGGAGACAAGATGAAAAAATAAAAATTAAAACATTTGAGATTTGTCATTTAAAAAATCTGCCTAAGCTACTAGGCCACTTATGATCAAGAATAGAGTTTTATTACATTGTTAGGATATTAGATAAAATTAACAAAGTCCATAAAGTAGTAGCTTACATGTGTTTAGTAAAAAATCTGTTTCACTGTAGCAAATTCACTCATATTTTTGAAATTTTGCCAAAAATGGAGTTCAGCTGAGGCTACTCTCTGAAACCTTTTTCCTATGTATCAATGGGTTCAACCTAATTCCCAAGCACTCTTCCTGTTATAGTGCTTTTCCTACTAATGCACTCAACATTTTGGCTTAAAAAAGCAAGAGTCAAATTATACTAAAGACAGATGCCTGCTTTTAGTAGCAAACAATCACTTAATGGATTTGTAAGTTTAACAGGTGGTCAGTTATCCTCTGATTACAGTGTACCAGCTTTTATTTCAATTTAAATAAGCATGCCTATAGCAGAACACAGAATATACTGGTGGTACCAAGTTCTAATTAGTACTTTCCATCTAATTGATGCTACTCTGTTTCACATCTGCTGAACCTGCATTATATAGTTCATTAACTTTAGAAGATTTGATTACAAAATTGTGCACTTGCCCTCTTACTGCAGCTTACTGTGGAATAGTTCACTTAAAATACAACAACAAAACAATAATAATAATAATAATAATAATAATAATAATAATAATAAACTTTCAAAATCAAAAGATTAGAACAGAAGTTCACCAATAGGCTTAAAATGCATCAGATGGATAGATCATTTCAAAGGAAGAAGAAAGACAAATACTGATTGTGAGTGAAGAATCCACATCAAGGGATTTATACACTATATATACTGTTGAAAAAAGAAGATTGCTCTCCACTGTGAAATTGACTTGGTTTTTTCTTTGATTAGATTTTCCTTTAATGTAATCCCTCCCTCTGCTAATTTTTATTGTCTTTTTTTTCATTTCCTCTTTATGGAATACTTTGCCAAGAATGTTCTGTAGTGCAGGTTTTCTAGCTGTAAATTCTTTTAACTTTTGTTTATCATCAAAGATTATTATTTCATCATACAATCTAAGCTTAATTTTGCTGGATACGAGATTTTTTGTTGGCATCCATTTTTTTTTTTTCAGAGCTTGAAATATGTTGTTCCAGGATCTTCTAGTTTTCAGGGTCTGGGTTGAAAATTTTGCACATAACGTAATTGGTTTCTCTCTATATGTAATCTTGTCCCCTTCTCTCATGGCTTTTAATATTCTCTCCTTATTCTTTATGCTAGGCACTTTCATTATAATATGCCTTGGTTTGGATCTGTTGTGATTTTGTACATTTGTCTTCTGTAAGCCTCTTGTATATTTGGTTTTCCAATTTATTCTTCATGTTTAGAAATTTTTTTTTATATTATTTCATTGAACAGATTGTTCATTCCTTTGGTTTAGTATTCTTTGACTTCCTGTATACCAATTAATCTTAAATTTGGCCTTTTTATGCTATCTCATATTTCTTAAATATTCTGCTCATAGTTTCTTGCCATTTTCATTGTGTGGTCTACATTCTTCTTGAGATTATATATTTTGTCTTCATTGTCTGAGGTCCTGTCTTCCAAGTGATTGAATCTGTTGCTGATGCTTTCAATTGAACTTTTAATTTTGTTTATTGTTTCATTCATTTTAAGAATTTCTGTTTGGCTTTTCTTTAGAACCTCTATCTCCCTACTGAAGTAATCTTTTGCTTCCTGTATTTGTTTATGTAGCTCTTTGTCAAAATGATCTTTTGATGCCTGTATTTGCTCTCTTATATCATCCTGTAACTCATAGAACATTTAATCATGCACATTCTGAACTCCTTCTGTGTCATTTCATCTGCTGTGCTGGCCATGGATTCTAATAATGTGGTATCTTGGTTGGTTTGGGGCACTTTGTTCCCTTGTCTTTTCATGTTGCTCATGTGTCTTCACTTCTAGCACTGTAGTTCTGAGTCATTATCGTTTTTATCCTATAGGCTCATAGTGCCTCTGTAGGGTTCCAATACCTCTCTTTTGAGGGGAAGGACAATGTTAATAGGTTCCAATATAAACAATATGCAACCTAAAATCAAATAATTGCTATTAAGACATTTACAGTTTGGTCACAATGAACAGAAATGGTGAACTCAATTATTATCTACAATATAATCAGTAGGTTTGTAAAAGGGTTTACAGTTTCTGATGGTGGACAAAGAATTGGGCTTGAGGTGTAGGAAGATATGCTGAGGACGTAGGAGGTAAGGATATAGAGTTATTATATTTTAGTACGTGTGAAAGAGAAATCTAAAGAAGAAGGTTAATAGCAGGATTATAGAGAAGAAGTAATTTTAGGTAGACAAGTAAATGACAGTAGAGTACATAAAACAAACATATATATTATGAAAAAAAAAATTTAAAATTAAAATAGTAAAAGCTGTAATATACTATTCAGTCGTCCAGTTCTGAAGATCCTAATTCATGCAAAGTCCTTGGTTTCACATATGTTGGGGAAGTGAGGGTGGGAGAATAGAGAGAAGAAAAAAAAAAAGCTCAAAGGAAGATACAAGGATTGTTTTGGTTGGAGATCAGAATCTTTCTTTTGTTAGATGGTATCTCCGCCCCCAGAATGGTGAAGGTAGCCAGAGAGGGAGGGTTGGTTCTGGGTGGATGTCACCTGGAAGTGGGGTCAGGCACCTGCCTGATTCCTCAAGGGAGACTGTACCTCAAAGATCTCTTTTTGTGAGTGCCTGGTCTTATCTCCTTATCTTGCCTGAAGACCTCCCAGTTCCTGGTCTCTGTGTTTGTGTAAACTGTATCACATTCACCTTCTCCTTTACAGCTTTTTTTTTTTTTTAATTAGCTACACATGACATTACAATGATCTTGGCAATTCATACATTTGAATCAATTGGGGTATAATTTCTCATTTTTCTGATTGTACAGATTGCAGAATCACATTGGTCATAGAGTCACCTATATACATACAGCAATCATAATGTCTATTCTATTCTGCTGTCCTTCTTATCCTTACTGCTTCTTAATAAGGGACCATTCTCTCCAGGGCTCTTGTGTGTGGCACTTTGGGTGCAGTGTGCACCTGCCCATGCTGAGAGCTGTTTTTTTTTTTTTTTTTGTTGTTGTTGTTGGGCACTCACTTTGCCAGGTTAGTGGCTGCTGGGGAGAGGGAGGAGTTAGAAACTGCATATCTGGCCAGCCAGAGTTCTAAACTGGAATTTGCCCCCATTTAAGATGGCGATGAAGGTGACCCAAGCCGGAGGCATTTGCTTTCAGCGCTGGGGTGTTGGGTCTGGTCGGGGGAGCTGGGCGCTGGTGTTGTAAGATGAGTTCAGAAACTAGCTCTGTGGCAGGCAGCACGTGGCTGTGGCTATCTTCAGAGCGTCTGTGAAGTTCCCCCGTGCAGGCGGGCTATGGTGCATAAGGGACTATCTCCGTTGTTGCAGAGTCCCAAGATGGAGAAAACCAAGGGAGCCCCACATTGGTTGATGGGGATCCACACAGGAGTGATGGCTGGAGATCCCGGTAGCTGCCAGGTGTCCTGCATGGGAGCTGCGCCTGGGATTTCTGCTTGGCTGGGTGGCCAAAAGTTCTGCCTGGGTGTGAGGCCAATGGTCCCTCTGGAGCTCCTGGTAGTCCTCCTGGGCAAGTAGTTGGGAGACCTACTCAGATGCTGAGGCCTGGAGCCCTGCATGAGCACAGTGGCCCTGATTCCTACATGGGAGCAGGAAAATTGCTCTCATAGAAGCAGTATTCTCACTACTTGAGTCCCAGGTCACAGAGTGACACAGAATGCTGCCTCCTTCTGGCCCGTCATCTTGGATCCCTCTATACCCTCTTTCACTTTTCAAATAACATGGTGTTTCCCTTCTTTGAAGCATGGAATACTCAAATGGACATTTGAGTATTCCATGCTTCAAAGATCACTAAGGGAAATATTATTACAAAACCATGTTTGATATTTATATTTGGCATTCATATTGGATACTGAATCAAGTTCAACTATATTTCACCGAAGCTTTCGTTTCAATGTTCATTAGAAGAACTCTACCAAGCTATGAGTCGAAAGAGTGAATGAACCTAAGCTGAATATGGATAACATTCAAGTTGCTAACTTTACTCTCCACTTCTACTGCCTTCAGAATTATGTAATTGCTTGACTTCTGACTGACTGATAATATTGCCAAAAATTTATAGGCAAAACTACTAATTTCTCGCTGAGAAGTCAGGAAATGAGAGTTGAACATGTGGGAACAAATCTTCCTTCTGCCATGCTGTGATGAATTTGAGATTGATCAAGCTTGCTTGGTAATGTGGCAGTTGGGGAAATGAAAATGGGATGTCAGTTCCAATAGCAATTAACCAGAATGATTACAAATGTGTAAATGATGAGACATTAGAGTTGACATGTTTTTGACTACAACTTGACATAGAGTCATGCAGAATTTGTCCTGTGTTGACTCCAAACTTTAATAGAAGCTGCTAGCATAGGTAGCAGCATGGCAGTTGTGCTCATTTAGCAATCGTCAGGCTTAATGTCAAATGCATTGGCCATACCAGGTGTGTCACACATCAAATGTGAAGGCATTCATAATCACACTCAAGTGCACTCATTTCTCAAGAGTTAGAATAAATGGATAAGGTTTATCTCTCAACTCTGTACTTTGGAGATGAATTTGAACCCATTTATTTCCCAATTTCCTCCTTAGAAAAAAGGACATCTCAAAAGATGCTCAGGGAATTGAATTGCCTTCAAGGGGGTGCTGTGGGCTCTTGTCCACACTGTAATAACAAAAAATCCATAATGTCAAATCATTTCCTGCTTGCATTTTAACCTAGGAGAAAACTGATGAATTAGGTATAATGACTCACATTTTTCTTTTTTACTTCAGGGAAAAGAAAAAGAACAGTGAATATTTTAAGGTCACAGTGAATAATAGAACCAGGACCTGAACATATGTTTCCTCTCCCATAGTGTTCTTGAGTCTGAAACTCTCTGCGTAGTTTTAAAGTAAAATTTGCTGTAAAGGAGTAAATATTTGCTTGACAGGAACTTCATTCTGAGCGTAGGTACCACTGGCAGGAAAGTATGACTTTTCTCTGAGCATTAAATGTTATTTTATTTTTTTTAGGTCTGGATCTATTTTCAGTTTTTATGTCTTCGGTGTAGATAGAGATGAGTTGTATTTTGCTCTTAGAAATAAAGTCGATATATGATATAATTTAGCAATAATTTATTGAGTACAAATTTTCCATTATCAGAGAAAATAACTAAAATTTGAAAGAAAATCCATGCCCAGCAATAGCTAACAATTTCTCTGTGACAAGAGCGCATGATAGGGAAAAAATATGTAAGTTCCAAACAAAATAATAGAGACACGTATATAAGTAAATGTCAAAATAAAAATATAAAGTAGTGCTTTTACAGCTTTCCTGAGATAAATTGGTATACAAAACTGCACATAATTAATGCATGTAATTTGGCAAGTTTGGATGTGAGCTCATGTTATCATCTCCATAATAAATGTATTAATCACCTCCAAACATTTCCTTGTGTCCCCTTGTTTTCTTTGTTTGGTGCTAGAAATGGGACTCAGGGGCACTTTACCACTGAGTCGGATCCCTAGTACTTTTTATTTTTTTTTTATTTTGAGACAGGGTCTTGCTAAGTTGTTGAGGGCCTTGCTACATTGTCCAGGCTGGCTTTGAACCTGCAATCCTGCTGCCTCAGCCTCTAGAGTTGCTGGGAATACAGACGTGCTCCACCTGGCTGTTTGTTTTTATAGGATTACAGAACATGAGATCTACCCTCTTCACAAATTTATTTTTTTTAAATAAATCATTATTAAATATAGTCAGTATGTCATAGAGCAAATTTGGAATTTACTCACGTTGTGTAGCTTTAAATTTATTCTCATTGAGTGTAATTCCACACATACCTTCACTTCATTTCCTGGAGACCACCATTCCGTTGTCAATTTTTATATGCTTGTCTATTTTAGATACCTCATGTAAGGGAAATGATGCATATTTATTCCTCTGTGACTGACATTTCACTTAGTATAACATCCTCACGTTTCATCAATGTTGTTTCAAATGGTAGTTTTTCCCTTTTTCAAAATTTAAATAAACTATTTTTATAAATTTTCTATTAAGGGCAAATAACATTCCATTGTATGTATGTGCCACAATTCTTTATCCATTCATCTGTCAATGGATGTTAAATTTACATTTATAAGTTGGCTACTGTGGAAAATAGTGTTCCAAATAAACATGGGAATAAAGATATCTCCTCAAGATGTAGATTGCAATTATTGTTGATATTCCCTCAAAATTGTGACTGCTGGTTGCTGTGATCGTCCAATGTGTAGAACCGTCCCAATATTTTCCATAGCTAGCGACTGTGCCATTTTGCATTCCTACCAACAGTGTACGTGTGTTCTGATTTCTCCACAAACTCATTAATATTTGTTATCTTTGCTTATTTGATAATAGCTATTCTAAAATATATGAGGTGATGTCTCATTGTGGTTTTGATTTGTGTTTCCTAGATATTTTGTGATATTGATTTTTGCATAATGATAAAATACTTTTGAAAATGATGCATTCCTCATATTTTCACTTGCAAATAAATTATTCATAAATGTAGCTGGTTTAAACTTTTACATTTTTGTGTATATAAATAAAAGTTAACTTTTTACTTACTGTGACAATGATATTCTAAGGTAAAATATGTGTATATATTATGCTATTGGGATTGATCAAGCAAAACTTTGTTGAACTTTATTTACTATTAAGCATAAAATACGAAACATTGAAATCTCTTTTTTTCCGGATTAAAGGTCTATTTTTTTATTAATTCTGATTTGTCATACATGATGGCAGATGTAATTTATTTCATATTATATATAAAGAACAATTTTTCAAGACACTGTTTTTACACAAGTAATTTCACACCATTCATGTCTTATACATGTAGTTAGGGTAATAATGTCTAACTCATTCCAGCATCATTCTCACCCCCTTGCCCCTCCCTCCCCTTTGCCCTATCTAAAGTTGCTCCATTCCTCTCATGCTTTTCCCACATCACCATATGAGTCAGCATCCTCATATCAAAAAAAAAAAAAATTCAGCCTTTGTTTTCATTTATTTATTGACTGGCTTGCTTCATTTAACATTATATTCTCCAATTTCATCCATTTACCTACAAATGTTATGATTTTATTCTCTTTTGGTGCTTAGTAATGTTCCATTGCACATATATACCAAAGTTTCCCTATCCATTCATCTACTGATATTATTGGTAACCAATATTGGAATACAATGTATTACTAGAATATATTGCTACTTCAGCATGAATTTAATTTTTTTTTGTTCCACTTGCTTTCATATTTGAAGTACTGGAAAGCCTTATTTAGATAAGAAATAGATAAAAATGAAGGGAGCTTAGATTTGATAAAGTGACTCAATTATCTGAATCTTTTCAGATTACATATCAAAAACTTGAATTTTTACAAATAACAAATATTTGAATAGAAGCTGCTGTAAAAGCACATTTGTATTTTCCTTTAATTTTGTTTAAATCAAATTTTAAAATGTGACCTGTGGGAGAATTGTACTCAGTCATTACTTACTTGGATTTGGAGATATGTATATATACATATATATACACATATGTATATATGTGTATATATATGTATATATACATATAAAGTTTAAAACTTGAGTTCAACTTTATGTGTGTGTGTGTGTGTGTGTGTGTGTGTGTGTGTAGGCTTTAGTATAACTAATGATATCTAATAATAATATCCATTATTTTTTTCTATTGGAGGTACCTTGTCTTAAGTTCACATTTTAAAAAATGTTATAAAATTGGATATATTTTAGACATTTTATAAATAATTTGGTTGGAAACTCTACTTTTAGGATTATGACTTAATTTATTTTGAAGATGTTAATAAAACTAGAAGACTTCTAATAAAATTTAAAAACATATATATTTTGAAAGGAGGTATTTATCCTGTGTATGTTTGAGGCTCTTTCTCAGAAATTATCTACTCTTCTATATTTGTTGGGAAATTCAATAGTTACTTTTACAAAAACAGAGCTATAGATTCCCCCACCACTTCACTCTAAAGTGCTGTGGGTCTGGATTTAATTTCAAAACATGCTGTTTCACACATTTCACCCCATATGCCATGTTTTTACTCCAGACACACATGTGAGCCAGTCACAATCATAAAGCCCTCCCCAGGTCATGGGACTGTCAATGAAAGAAGGTGTTCAGATATTGTTAAGTAACTTATTTTATGAAAAAGAAGATGGACAAAGAAAATCAATAGAAATCTTAAAACAAAGATTTTCTCCACAAGGTCAGTTTCCATAAGGGATATAGCTGAGTTTTGTATACCACCAAAGATTTCACAAAGGGATTCCACCTCTTGGGTCCCCTTCTTCCTCCGGGAGAAGTCTTTTCTGCTGTCCTTTAATAAACTTCTAATTTCTACTCTGACCTTGCCTCGGCGTGCTTCTTTGGTGTTATTCTTCAACATTGGGGAAGCAAGAACTCGTCACCGGTCAACAGCGGTAACATATTGGAGGTCCCAGACCGAGATTCTACACCGAGGTAAGTGCACGCACCCCATGTCTGTTTGAGGTGCATCTTTCTCTCTATTTCTTTCTGGAGGGTAAGGTGGGCACCCGATGGCTACTTAAACGCAATTAGTGCAGCCGCCACTCTTCAAGACTCGGGTGAGAGGTTTCCCGGCCTAGGCAGCTCTCAATCACCTGTTCAATACAGAGCAGGCATGTTGG
>NW_025999977.1:33473273-33480798 GCF_001458135.2 Marmota marmota marmota
ATAGACCCGATTTTGAAAGGGGGACTCCAAACTGCTTGCCCCACATCGTCCCTTTTCAGCCTGAAGAAGCCAGAAAGATCTTCTTCGCCCCCCTTCCTTACAGCAGTAAGGAGTTCCCAACTTAGAGGGGGGAATGAAGCCAGATTTAAAGTTAGGTAGTCAGTGTAGTTAGATAAATCGGGTCTAATACCGAGTGAAATCTAAAATGGAGGCCATGCTGGCAATGATTCCGGGAAACGCAGGACAACTCATGGAATGTTAATGAAGTCCTGAAAAGGCCCTAGGCCAAAGTCCACCTCAAAGAAATGTCAATGAACAGCCCCCAGCAAAAAGGTGCTGACTCAGAAGTCCTTCCTGACCAGATTACTTCTTTGGCCCACCTGTGTCCCACCCCTGGGGCCTTCCCACCTACATTCCATCACTGAAAGAACTATAAAAATGGGAGACAACATCCCTTCCACGGATTCCACCTCTTGGGTCCCCTTCTTCCTCCGGGAGAAGTCTTTTCTGCTGTCCTTTAATAAACTTCTAATTTCTACTCTGAAAAAAAAAAAAAAAAGATTTCACAAAGCCCTTCCAGCCTGCTTATTCCAAGGAAATTTGTCATCCATCTAGTGGAAGGCTCATAAAATATAAATGTTACAGATGTAAAATTTTAAATATATAGAATTGGAAAGAAGGAAATAAATCTTTGTAGAATTTGATGTCAAAAACGGGTTTCATATGGAATGTAATGATTGATGTGTACTCATAAATATCATAGAGGTTAGTAGATAAGTAGTTTGAGAATAGGGCATTTCAATGACAGGTAAACAAAAGTTTTTGTTTTCACAAAGTATGTATTTAGGGGAAATGAGGAGAACAGTGTCGCTAAAGTAAAGACCTTGCTGAGCTGGACAAAAGACATGTGAGCAAGGTCCAGTGTATCTTTAATTGTGACAGACCATGTTTAAACTTTACCCTGTGGGAAAATGCTTGTCACCAATGTTAACTCTGGATGAACTGCTTGAGAATCACCAGGCAGTAATACTTTAAAAACAATCTTGGCCACACCACCTTCTCAAACAGAATATTTATAGATTGTCTCTAGGTGTCTGGCATCTCCATTTAAATCAAGTGCCCAAGTGGTATTTGTTTAATATAAACATACATACATTTGAGAATATTGGATTTGAGTATGTTAGAAAATGTATACCACAGATGTTTGAACAGAATCAAACTGGTTGGGAAAAGATTGGAAAGTAAGAAAATCAGTCGTGTTGTACAATAATTCCACCTGGGTTCTAGTTCTTTCAGTAGAAATGCAAAGGCAGGAGAGGCAGAGAAATATCTTCTTGGATGCATTCGTCTGATGTGGTGAAAAGTTGAGGGCCTAAGTAAGAGGCCAGAAAGCAAAGATGGCATTGTGGGGGAGGAGGAGGGTTTGGGGAATGGTTAGGGTCCCGGTTTATAGACTCATCTCTTTTCTATGTAATCAACTTTTAAAATTTTATTTATGTTCCATATTAACTCCAAATAAACCAATCATTTAATTATTCATACCTATCTTTTTTAGGCTATTTAGTCAAATTTCCTTATATGCCATTTATGTTTCTTAGAGCAGAAAAAAAATCTGAAATCTATTTATCAGTACACGATATTCTAAAACAAACTGGAAAATTGGTTTAATGATTACTTGTCATTCTGGTATACATCTGAGCTGTATTTTATAATATTCTGTAGATATAAAAATAAAGAGATACTGTTCAATTTGCTTTTCCTGGTGCAGCTAAGAAATGCATCGTTCAACCTTCCTTCTGCATCCATCACCATTTGATTTGGCCTTTCACTGACCTTAATTTCTCTGGGAACAGGCTCCTGTAGAAATGCTTCATGTCATGTTTGCTCAAGGAAGGAGACAAGGCAGGGAAAAAAATAATTGTAATAAGGGTTTAGTGAGGAACTAACTGACATTAAAATGACCTATTCACTTCAAAATCTTGACTATTGGCTAGAAAGCACAGAACAATATTAGAAAAAAATACAAAGGTTAATGGGAGAAAGAAACAAAATAATAAAAACTAATTTTTATGCTTTAATTCCCTATTTTAACTCAAAGGGAAAAAGCAAACTCTGGGCAAATAAATATTATTTGTAAAAACCTATTTTCTTAAATTCTATTTGAAAATATGTATAAATTCATCAGTATGAGTAGCTCAAATGTAAGATCCTTAGTTTGCTTTCTGAACACTTTTTTGGCATTTAGGAAAGTCTCTTTCCCCATGCTGAATAAGCACCAAATTTGTCCTATCTCAGTGTTTCCCAAGCACCTCTATTTCACCCTCTCATCCTTAGATGCAGGTATTAAAATACAACCAGGCAGAAAATATATTCATATAAGTTCTACATATTATGCACATACGTGATCATGAGAGAGAAAAATGATGTATAATGAGAATATTCAGATATTCATGTAGGAAGAGTTTCAAAAAATAGAGGTTTAAAAAAATTTTTCACCATTGTTCCTTTCATCCCCCAATGCTTCATACACATGCATATTTTGTAATCTTGTTAGAGATATGACTATTAATCCACATACTGGTGTTAGTTTTAGGATTCTATGTACAGTGGGGAGAGTAGAACATTCTAATTAATTAGGAGAGATGAAAAGAGAGTCAAGAGAGAAAGGAAAATGGCGGCAACTCCCTGTTCAATACAATTACTGAACATCAGTAAATGCGAATACATCAAAAAGGGTTAAGAGTTCATGTCACCTTATGCGTTTGTATTACATGGCCTATCTGTGGTGAAGATGCCTAGAGATACATGGGAATTCTTAAGGCAATATCTTTTAAGACTCTGAGGTGTTTACCTAGGGAGGATGCCATTGGCCTAAAATAGAGACTAGATATTAAAATATGCATTTAATTGGGGTAAGGGTTTATATCCCAAATATTTCAAATAGGAACGTAGGCTTCTATCTAGGCAATGAAAATATTCAAGGTGAAAGATTTATCAAACAAGATAGTTCATATTAATAGGGAATCAAATCCCAGAGTGTTGAGATACATGTGACCACTCCCTACGGAAAGAGTTTGGTGAAGTTGAGGGAACGTTGCTACTTCAAGGCCAAAGGATGACAGAAACCAGGCTTTGAGATGTCAGAGGATGAATACCATGTCTCACTCTGCTTTTTATCTCAGTACCTGGAACATAGTACCTTTCATCAGAAAGTTTGACAGAGTAAATGAAGAAGTAAAGAAAGACAAACTAAGTCATGTAGATCAGGCTCACACATGAATGGTTTCTTATGTGTTCGTGATTTGTCCTTAGACACAGTGTGGTTTAGAAATTAGACTTAGTGGCTGAAAATAGCAAGATGAATTTCAGAATCTGCTGAATCGTGGACTGACTGAGCTTCCTCATGTATCTCCTGTTTTAGTCAGTATGCAGAGTATAAGTTCTCAGTTGCAAATAGATGAACTGGTTAGAGAATCCCAGGCTGACACAACAATTTTAGGACTTTATGACTCACTCTAGCACGTACTTTATTTTCTGCATCCATGTGGTTGTCAGTCAATGTGCATCCATCAGGATCTCCCAGAGATAACTATACAAAATTACCCTTTAGAAAAAGAGAAAACTGCCTTATGTTTGCCTTCAGAAATCCTCTTACATTACAGGGAGGTTTTCTCTCCTGCTTTATTTGGAATGTTACAGTTTAGGACACTGTGTATAGGCCACTCCATATGCATTCTTTGGACTACAATATCATGGAGGAATTGCTTGGAAATGCAGTATCAGGCCCACCCTAGACCTACTGAATAAGATATGCATTTAATGAGATTCTCAGAGGAATCACTTTTGAGAAGTAATGGCCTATTAATCTTAGACCTGGATGTCTATAGATGTCTTCTGAGTAAATCAAGTAGGAAGCAGAGAAATTTAACAGATATTTAGTTGTTTCTTAGTGTTGAGATTTCATAAATGAAAGCCTAGGTGTCAGTTTGTGGATGTAGGGGAGTTGTGTAATTTTTTTTTCTTAAACGTAGAATATGGACAAACAAATAAGAGCAAACACTTAATGATAAAAGGAAACTCATACTCTTGTTCTCTGTAGCTGAAATGACACTAAGTGAAAGAGCTATAACTGATTGGGGACTTGAAGTTTGTGAGTTCAAAGTCAAGAAGACCACTAAGAAGCCTTAACAAATTGGAGGTGTCTAGACATGCTGTTCTAGAGTTGTCCGATCCTCAAATATTTCAATATATGGAAATAAATAGACTTGCCAAATTGACAAGTATTAAAATGTAATTTTAATGCAAATGTACTGAGTGTAAATATTAAAATATAATTCAATTTAATTTAAAAGAGTAAAAAAAAAAACTATATACAATGATCAGATCTAATGCACAGTTTGCCTTCTGTGATTGGCTTCAGTATCACCAAAATAAAACCAAACATAAATATATACTATAAAAATTCATGTCATGTAACAAGTGTCTCATATTTTGCCTATATCATTAAGTTCCGTAAATAATACTGCTGGGAGCCATTAGCCAAGTAGGTATGACAATTTCCTTGCCAGCGTACCCCATGTTGCTTAGTGGAAGGACTCGTGGAAATAGGACATTTTGCAGTGACATTGCATGTAGGTGACCTTGCTCAAGGACCAGGGCGGATCCGGGTTTAGGGTGTTCCCGGTTTAGGATAATCCGGGTTTAGGGTGGTTCCAGTTTTAAGGTTATTCCTGCTGGGAATAGGGCGTATCCTGCTGCCTGAGTTCCCCTTGAGTTCTCACGGGATTCAGACAGTATTTTTTGGGAGACAGAAGCCCAGTGGGTGTGGATTTGGGCAGAGAACGTGGATTTCCCCAGAATGTGATTGTAGACGGCTGGTGTGAGTTCGGGAATAAAGAGTTGCTGTTTGAATCTACAAGCTGTGTGGTGGCTCGTGATTTTGTGCCCAGCCAGACTGCGGCATAATACCCCAAACTACTCCTAGGAAACCTACTTTTAAGTCTTTGTTGTCTGTAAGCTTCATATTGACATTTACAAGTTATTTTTTTCAACTATTCAATGTGTACCTATAAACCTGCATTATCATCTGTATTTCTGTGAAACTGTTTATACGAAAGTATTTCTGAATGCCATTTATTGAGTTCATGCTATATGTCAGTCATTCCTTTAAAACTTAATAAACTCTTTTAATCTTCATACAAGCCCTGAAGTAGTATTATTTTTTTCTATTTCACAGTTAGTGGAACCAAGGGTGGGGGTGCAAAGACATCTTCCCACTGACTCCCAGCTAGGTGAGGCCTCCAGAAGGTACCTCCTGACCTGACCATCCACAGTATTAGTCCTAGATTATGGCAGTTTTCTGAATGATTCCACTGGTTTCTCTGTCATATCTCCTAAGTTCCCATCAATATCTGCTTTGCTTCTTTTCATTTGCTTTTCCACGTCTCTCTGGTCTAATAGCCCATCTTAAAAACAGTCATAACTTTCCTTATAATTCTATTATCAAAATTTTCATAGGTGTTTACAATGTATTTTTTTAAAATGAATGGATGAATGAATGATTAAATAAATAAATAAATGTACTTGAAATTCCTTTGCTAGAAAGGTGAAGAAACTTTTTTTTTTTGATAAGGAGAAATTTTTAAAAGCTTCATAATTCAGGTGAACTGAGAAATAGGATAGTAACTGGACAGGGATAAGGAGGCAACATTTAATTAAAAAATAAAAACATGCTTTTATTTGATTGGATTTTACAGATACATTAGGGGGACAAAATGAAAAATCACATCAAAGAGGACATTGGCAAGTGCAAAGCCCTGAGTGGTGTGGGTTCAGAAAAAGAGTAGGAAGGTCCAGGAGAAATGAGAAGTGAAAGCAGCAGTATGTGTGCCTAAGGTGAATACAGGTAGGTTGGAGCGTTTGGAAGCTCTAAGTTATGTCAGTTAGGGTACTTAGTAATAAACATGATAGAAACTAACTCTGACTGATTTAAGAAAAAGCAATTTAATGGGATTTTATCAAACAGCTCAAGGTATTGCTTGAGTCCTGGAAACATAGGTTGATGGATATCCAGGCAAGTATAGTATGAAAAATGTCATAGTAGAACTGGGGCAATGGAGATGTCGCTGCTTCTAAATAGCAAACATTATTCATCACAGTATAATTAGACATCTTATGCAATGATAATGGCTAAAGCATCACTAAAATTTAGTATTTCCACAAATTTTGTTTGACCTGTCATTGGGAGAGTTCTCTGTAGATCCCTTAATCCTAAAATAGAGAGATTTGGCAAACTCAAAAGCATATGCTCATAATAAAGGGTGTGAAGTAAGGTGTGGTCCTCATTTCTGGTAGACCCTGCAGCCAGCCAGTTATGAAATAAAAATATAAACTCATGAGGGCTCAGCTAATAATATATCAGAAAAGCCACCTCCAGGAACTACAAGTACTTTGTAAAGTATTTAACAAGTATCCTTTTTAATTTCCACTTTGAAATTTTTTCTTTTGAAATGGTGAATATCACAAATATCACAACCTCATATTTCTTCAGTATTATGACTGGAAAATCAATAAGGCAAATAAAAAGGAATAAACTGTTTGAATATTGAAGTGGAAAAACATGGCCAGTATTACTTGAAGATAATGATCATAGTACATAGGAAATCTTGAGAATCAACAGAAAAACATTAAAATAGTGAAAAATGGTTGCTCAAATTTATTCCATAAACAATATATAAAAATCATAGATGAATATTGTTAACCATCACAAAACAGGACAAAAACAACACATGAAATCATCAAAATATTGAACAGTCAAGAAACAAATCTAAAATATTTGCATAACTCCTTTTTGTCCTCCTCCTCCTTTTCCTCTTCCTCCTCCTCATCCTCTTCCTCCTCTTCCTCCTCCTCCTCTGCATCCTCAACCCCATCCAGCACCTCAAAGTCTTCAAGTGGTGGGACAGAAGGCGGTGGGGCAGTGGGCTCTGAGGGCTCCGCACAGGATGCCATACTGCTGGGGGGACGGGAACTGGCCCTGAGAAGGGTTACAGATGGGAGTAAGAATCCCACCTAGCCTCTCAAATTATCCACACCACCCATTCCCTGCAAGCTGATCACCTGCTGTGTGACTCAGGGATTGTGGCCCTCAGTTTCCTCATCTATATAGTGGGTATAACAACAAACCCAGGCTTGTTGAAAAAAATTAACAACCCACACATCAAGCCCTGAGCATCAGTGTTAACTATTATTAGAACGAATTATTATTTAATCTTTATAAACACCTCAGGAAGTAGGGAACTCCACCCCCAACTGCAGAAAAGGAAATTGAGGCCCAGTGGGGCATAGCCATTTGCCCGAAGTCCCAGAGCAAGCCAAGTGCAGGGGCAGAATTGAAACATGGGGTTCCAATCCCTGGGGCTTTATCTGATTAAATGCCAATAAAGAGTCACTGGGTTTTTTTCATTTGTTTGTTTTTTTGGTTGGGAACAGCCCCTGAGGCCTTGGGGAAGCCATTTTTATAGCC
>NW_025999977.1:33481503-33516237 GCF_001458135.2 Marmota marmota marmota
TCCTCCTCCTCCTCCTCCTCCTCTCTTCCTTCTCTTTCTTCTTCCTTTTCCAGTACTCGGCCCTAGCACATGGTATGAAAGTTTCCTATGACTGAGGTACGTTCCCAAACCTTGCATGAGAATTTTGTAACAAACAAAAATAAATGAATAGGTTTATTGTGATCATGGATTGCATGTATTGATTCTATAAATATTAACCACATTCAAACTAAACCATATTAAATAAAATACCATCAGAATTCCAACAAAATTTGTAACAGTGTTCTAAAATAAATATCACGATGCAATAATTAATAATAGCTAAAAAATACTTAAGAACAAAGTTGAAGCATTCACCCTAACAGTTACCAATATTTATTTATGTTCTGGTGAAAACAATGAGCATTGCACAATAGTAGTCAAATAGATCTTTCTAGCAAAATAGTCTAAAAAAAAGACCTACAGATAGGTAGGCATTATATATATATATGTATGTATATGTGTGTATATATATATATATATATATATATATATATATATATCAGTTGAAATTTCATATAACCTATGACCCAGATAGTTCAACCTCTTTAAAACACAAAGTTTCATGTGCAAAGAAGAAATGTACAATTGTGATGGTGATCAAAATTTATTTATAAAAGTCCCACCTGGAAACATTTCAAATACCTGTGAATAGCAGAGTTGTTTAAAAAAAAAAAAAGGTAATACCTTATTTCAATGGACTGTTAAAAGCAAAGAAACTTAATTAACTTCAGCTTCAGGAATCAGTACACATTAAATTTACAAATATAGTACTTAGAAAAATGAACTTTTAGAATATTTTTGTATATTTATAATGAAAGATAATAAATAGCCAAATTATTTTCAAAATCTGTGTTTTTCTCTCAGGCTTTGATAGGGAAATATGAAGAAAAACGTGGGGATTTAAGTTACTGACAATGTGGTCATGAATTTTATGTGTAATCTTGAGTCAACTAAAGGACTCTAAGATATTGGGTCAACCATTATTCTAGTTGGTCTGTGAGGGTATTTTAGATGAGACTGATATTTTGGCTGATAGACACTATAAAGAACATTATACTTGCTAAGTGGGTGGGCCTAATTTAACTGGTTAAAGGTCTGAATAGGATAAAAAGATTGATCTTGCAGAATAAGATCAATATGATTGCTTTCAACGTAGGACATAGGTATTTATTCTGTTTTCAGACTAAAACTCACATTGACTTCTGTTTTCAGACTAAAACTCACATTGACTTTTGCTGGGACTTGAGCCGAGTGCATGTCCGCATATATTTGTGCAAACGGATGAATATGCAATAATGATTATATAGACATGTTATTATTTTTATTATTCCTTCATAATCAAGTGCATTTTGTTTCATTTATATATTAAAAATTAGATTCACTGGCCAGATACACTCAAGAAACCGCAAGAATCATAATACTTTAATCTTTGTAAAAATATACACTGTACAGAATCCTTTGACACATCTGTGCCATTTAACCATGTTTTGATGTTTCCTAAAGTGCCAAGAACATACTTACATTTCCAGTTACTGAGGGAAAGAAAATGAGGCCACATGGCATATGTCAGGTAACAAAGAGATTGTCTAGTAATTTGAAGCATTTGTTTTTCAGTCTGTTTCTTCATCTATCTTGGAACCAAAACAAAATATAATTGATATAAAATTAGCTATCCTTTATACTCTACAAATTTCCACATCCAAGTGAAACTTAGGATGGCCTCTTTAGCATCAGCAGTCATCACTTCTCAAGCACAGAAGTTATAACAGGGTTTGCCATGTCCCTATAATTAACACTTCTGTTTGTCACCAATTTCCAACCCTAATCCAGTATTCCATTGGCAATTCCAATACAATGTTTAGGAATCATATAAAGTAACTAGCACTATTTGTACCTCTAGAAAATTAAACTAATGTTGCATCATAAGGATTCTAGAATGCCTTTCAGAATATGATGGAAGTCATATATTTTCTCTCTAGAAATAGACTGCAAGCAAAAAAGTTACATAAACTATATAGAGTTTGAAGATGCTTTGAGGCCACTGTAGTCAAGGTAGGCTCCATCTGCCCACTGAGCTTTCAAGACATGTGGTAGATTTACCAGCTGAGCTACATTTATCCAGTCAAGGAATATGCCATAAATATGTTCCTATCAAAAGCTTTACCTTACCTTATGCTAAATTAAACTATGCCTTTTTCATAGTTTTTTAAATTTCATTTTCCCACCATGTTTGCACATAAAGGGCAATCTTCTGCACAAGAAGAAAATATTCATCTATCAAAGTTTTATGGGAAGCAAAACTCGCTACCTAAATTCCTAAAAAATTAAAGAAATGGAAGTGAAAATTTGATTAACATATCTGATGAGAATAGAAAGTTTAACTTCTACAGAAGAGTTATGCTTAGATGCTAGCTTTTTATATACTAAAACATAAGGCAGATTGTGTGAGAGACTATCAGAGAAAAGAATGTAGAAAACCCATAAGCATGCCTCTAGAGAAACAATGGTAACCATTTCTCGCTTTGTATGTTTTATGTTTTATTGCAGAACATATTAAAAAGGCAATAAGATATATATGTAGATATGACATATATGTTATTTTGAAGAATAATCTATAAGTTAAAAGTCTTTATAAGTATTCCTAAATTAGCATATTGATTGCAGTGTATACTAGCATTGCCCAGAGAAATGAAATCAATAGAATTTATTTTTATTTTTTATTTTTTTATTTTTTTTAATTTTTTATTGTTGGTTGTTCAAAACATTACAACTTTCTTGACATATCATATTCCACACTTTGATTCAAGTGGGTTATGAACTCCCACCTTCACCCCATATAGAATTTATATATGTACTGAAAAAGACTTATTATTAGGAATTGACTCACACAATGATGGAGGCTAAGAAGACCCATGATCTTCACTCTGCAAGCAGGGGACATATTATATATATTTATAGAGACATATTTGAAGATAAATGTATTTTAAAAAAACTAAAAAGAACAAAACATATAAAAACATATCTTTATATATGCTTGTATACATGAATGTGTACTAATGATTAAGTTTAAAAGCAATAATTATAAATTTTACTCTTCCTACATAAGTGTTAAAAATACTAAATAAATGATATTTTATATTATCATGATATTAAAATTATTGCATACATTCTGTTCGTAAACACTATTTAGTGCTTTACTCAAAGTACCTAGTTTTTGAGAGATAATTATATGTTTCTAAATAACTAATATTAAATGAAATGTATTTCATTCTAAAACTGTACTGAAAAATAATATTTGGTAACTTAACTAACATGATATTATCAGTGCTTCAGTTTAACTATACTTGCATATACAAATTTTTCTTATAAATGTAGAGGCTTTCAGATAATAAATTTTAATATGTATTATAATTTTTATAAAATTTTAAAATACACAAAATAAAATACACAAAAGTATAAATATTAGAGTGGAAGTGAATTTTAATTTCTTCAAAGAAAATATTAAATAACAAAAATGTGAATGGAAAAAGTAAATATTTAAAATGGTATATAAAAAAAGTTGTCTAAATTCTGACAAAGAAGTCCAGTGTATACTCTTTGCAACTTGTCACCATATAGATGTGGGGGTTTATTAAACTTTGATGTCTTTTTCTAGTATTTTTTGGTCATATTCCAATGATATTTTAAATGGATATTGTTAAAAGTGATGCTATATGTGTAGTATAATGTCAGGAAATATTTTAAAGTTATTTGTTATGGAAGTATACAGCTTCTATAATATTTTACTCCTATTGAAAGTGCTCAGTTTTCCAACTATGGACTTCTTGAAATAAAATTTTCATTTTAATTTGTTCTTTATTTTTGTATGTTTTCTCACAGTAAAGCATTTCTGGGATATTCCACTTACTGGTCTGTTTACATGCACATTTGTGTGCCTGTCTTCTGACAATACATGGAAGTGTCATGTCCCATTCCTACGGATATATTGTTTCTTAAACAGGATCAAAGTCTTATCTACCAACGTGATGAAATATTAATGCTTGTTTTGTCTTCTTTTGGAAAATTAGAAAGAAAGCATGATGTAATGTTGGTGTCAGGACCCTCTTTATATCTGAAGTGGAAAATGTAGTAATCTATTGCTCTGCTTAAAATTTTGAATGTACTAAGAGATTTAACTAGTAGCATTCTGTATCCAGAACTGAGATTACTTAACCAAACAAAACTTTTCCCAAATATAACCACCATGCATCAGCATTAATATTCAGACTAATAGTTTAAAAATACATAGTGACACTTGGAATTACATAAAAAAGATGAAAGGTCCTTGTATCTATATATTTTTAAAATACTAACTACTTAATTCTTATGTGCAAACCAAATTGACACTTATTTTGAGATTTTAGCCTTGGTTTAATTTGAAAAGTTGTGTTTTATCATACAACTGATCTTTTTGTTTGTGCAATAGCATTGAAAGTCTTCACAATACTGCAATTTTACATTGCTTAATTAAAATTTTTATTGACCAGAATTAAGCTCTATATGAGTTTTACTATTTCCAAAACTTAAACGCATTCTTATGTATTAAAGACTTAACTATCATTATAGATATAAAAAGGAGGCATCAATCTCCACTAGCTCCTAGGAAACTGTTTCATACAATGATCATATGATTCCAAGATTCCTGCTAGAAATGTACCAGTATTTTTGGAAATGGATAAGTTCTAATAACATTTTAAACTATTATATAATGTCATTTTATAATGACAGCTAATATTATAAATAAGAAAGCATAAATTAAAATTGCCCTCAAATTGCTAGTAATAATAGAAATGGTTTATATTTTAAAAGTTAACAATTCAGTTCTCCTAAATTGAAATTGCTGAGGTTTAATCTGGACTGAGTTTATATTTACTGTTGTACTTTTATTTTGGAACGGAAGCTTTAAACTGCATTGGAGTATATAAGATTTCAAGGGACATGTTTTAGCATACATAAAAGAAATTAGTTAAGAACATTAACAGCATTATGACTAATTAAAAGCATTTTTTATCTCATACTGAAAATAGTCTTAAAAAATTAACTTTTTTCAAAATTACTATATCAGCAAGACATTTGAAGAAATATATGTTTGGTTTTTTGAAAAATTGTGCAATATTTTGTAGTATTATTTTCCAAGTATGATATGTGTATTGACAGAAAGACACCAAATGCAGCCACCTATGTCAAATTATAATTTCTCTTTTAAAGCTATATATATACACTTCCATTTAAAATAAAGTAGCCACCCGCATTAGAAACAAAGGCAGCATTACTCAATGGCATTTTTCATAGATGCTAAGCAGGGGAGGCTGCTGCGCATGACCTCAGAAATGCAAGAAAGGTCCTTAGCTGGGTTCAGTAAGCACCAGCTTGCTATGCCACTGTTCTCTGAAACATGGAGCTAAATAAGTCACGCTTGTGAAAAACTGCCACAAATAACTGGTGCACAGACACCTTAAAAGGAAATGCTCAGGTGTATTCATGACTCTCACATGTCACGTCTGGCATCAGCCCAACCAGACAAGAGAGAACAGCGCTCATGAACAGTATCACTACCTTCTGCCTTAGAGAATTACACAAAGTCTGTTTCATCACAACTGTTATTCTGATTATGAATTAGATCCAATGACCTACTTCTTTTATCTAGATAGATATTTTATATTCTTTATCACATTTGAAAGATCATCTCAATTTCAATGCTAATAATTCTTGTTCACTATTTGGCTTACAAATGTAGTGTCATCTAACTTAAATTGTTTCATTCATTATTTTCAAAGTGTTTATATGAAGCAGAACTGACATATATGTTATACACCTATATATAATACCCTTAAACAATCACAATGTATCTCAGGCTAGGGATCAATTCCAAATTAATTCATTGGATTCGTAGAGCAGTCATTTTCCCTAGAAATATTAATTTAATTTTTTTGCAGCATTATAGATCCTCTTGTGGCATTAAAAAGTGAAATTTTTTTTCACCTTTATAAAATTAAAGTAATGTTTGTATGCTAAAGGAGATGATTTTTCAGAAAGATATTGAGATGACTGTAGGAGCTTGGACTTCTTTTTGAATTCATCTTCTTATTTTGCACATTTTAAGACTTCCAAAGTGATAAGGAATATTGAAGGGGAAAAAAATCTATTACACATTTTTTTATTGACTGTAATTCTCTCTATAAAAATTCAATCTGAAATACTTGATAAAAGTTTGTGCAAAATCTGTGTCAAATATTTTGATAGTTGCCAATTCTGTAATCAAAAATATTGATGAGTTAACAGAAAAAAATTGTTATGTTAAAGTAACTTTCTATGTCTAAAGTAAGGGTTTATAATGTATGTGTGAAAGTAAATAGTCCCTTTGGGGAATAGTGAATTGGTTTTGAGGTTATCTGAAAATTCGGAAATTTTATGAATACATATTTATATGTGCATATACACATGTTCTTGTCTGTTAAGAGACTTCACCAGACTTTAAATACAGATTTGACAAATAACAGGATTTGATTTACACTTGGCATTGCATGTGGTATTCCCTTCAGAGGTATGATGGGAGTACCTGATTCTAAGTGTGTATTAATTAGAATGATAATAGATCCTGGTTTATTCAAACAGGAACTATTTATACATGATGTGCTTTTTGTTTTTTTGTACTAGATATGGACGCCAGAGACCCTTTTTACCACAAGCCACTTCCTGGCCCATTATTTATTTATTTTTATCTTGAAGCAGTGACCTGCTAAGTTGCTTAGGGCATCTCTGAGTTGCTGAAGCTGGCTTTGCACTGCCTCAGCCTCCAGAGCACCTGGGATTATAGGTGTGCACCACCAGGCCAGGCGAACATGCTGTTCCTTCTTAAGAGGATGAAATTCATTTGGAAAAATAAAAACCTCAGAATAGCCAAAGCAATTCTGAGCAAGAAGAGTGAAGCAGGAGGCATCACAATACCAGACCTTAAATTATACTAAGAGCTATAATAACAAAACTGCATTGCATCAACACCAAAACAGACATGTAAACCAATGGTACAGAATAGAGGACACAGCGACAACCCCAAATAAATACAGTTATCTTATATTAGACAAAGATGCCAAAAATATACATTTGAGAAAAGATAGTCTCTTCAAGAAATGGTGCTGGGAAAACTGGAAATCCATATGCAGTAAAATGAAATTAAACCTCTGTCTCTTACCCTGCACAATGCTGAACTCAAAGGGGATGAAGGACCTAGGAATTAGGCCAGAGACTCTGCACTTCGTAGAAAAAAAAAAGCAGGACCAAATCTATATTAAGTCAGCTTAGGACCTGACTTCCTTAACAAGACTCCTAAAGTGCAAGAAGTAAAATCAAGAATCAATAAATGGGATAGATTCAAACTAAAAAGACTCTTTTCAGCAAAAGAAAGAATTAATAAAGTGAAGAGAGAACCTACAGAATGGGAACAAATTTTTATCACACACACATCCGATAGAACACTAATCTTCAGGATATATAAATACCTCAAAAAACTTAACACCACCAAACCAAATGACTCAATCAATAAATGTCTGTCTATACCCAAAGAACTTAAAGTCAGTACACTACAGAGATCCAGCCACCTCAATGTTTATAACAGCTCACAATAGCTAAACTGTGGAAACAGCCAAGATGCCCTTCAATAGATTAATGGATAAAGAAACTGTGCTATATGTACACAATGGAATACTACTCAGCCTTAAATAAAAATGAAATTATGGCATTTTCTGGTAAATGGACAATATTAGAGAATATTTTGCTAAGCGAAGTAAGCCAATCCCAAAAAAACCAAAGTCCAAATGTTTTGTCTGATAAGTGAATGCTGATCCATAATGGCCAGGGGCAAGGGTAGAAGGTAATAACATTGGATCGAGCAGGGGGGAAGGAGAGACAGGGAGGATGAGTTTTTGTGTGAGAAGATAGTATACTGATATGAACATTATTACCCCTGTGTATGGTTATGGATACACAAATGGTATAACTCTACATCACGTAAAATCAGATAAATGAAAAACTATGCTCCATTTGTGTAAAAAAAAACAAAATAAAAATTATTAATTTTTTAAAAAAAGTTGTTTATGTTTGGATGAACGATTGTAGAGCTATTCTTAGGAGCAGAAAGTCTGAAGCCAAAGCACCCTGGAGCAAATGTCAGCTCTGCAATTTCTGTTGTGACCTGGAGCAACTTAGACAGGATTCACTTTCTTCATCCAAATTGAAATTACTGAAATTGTTCAGAAAGTTGCTATAATTATAAACGGTCTAATGTTTACAAAATTGTAAAACAGTGATATATACATGTAAAATATATGCTTGTTAAATGACAATTTCTAGAGAAAATAAATTGTATTCTAGTCCCATTATGAAGAGAAACACTCTTTGTCCCTTCAAGTCTTTCCTCATTACATTGGTTCTGAAACCATAGAGTCTTTTTCACTCTAGTGATGAATACTCAGAGACTAGAAATTGGGAAATACCTGGAATATTACTATCAATACAATAAGCTAACCACAATTGGAATAGTCAACTTTAAAAATGAACACATTTTAAGTTTGATTACTCAAAGGGTAGGAAGCAATCTCACTTTACATAGGTCAGACTAAGTTCTTGGAAAGAGAAAGTGGTCCCCTTCTCCCCAAATCCTTCATTTTAAATAAACATGCTACATGTTTTTATACCAGAATCAAGGAATCATATGAATACAGACTAATTCTACAATAACTACAGCAATATAAAGAGATACAGCTAATATGAAACTAAGACTAGTTTTTTTGACTCCAAGTTCATAAAAATCATTTCCATCATCCTTTAATTTAATTAAGCCAGGCTTTGTTAGTTATCATTGAACCTTGTGAAAATAGCTTTCATGAAAACATTTTAAACTCATTTAGGTTTTGATTAGAATAGTCATAGCAATTTTAGATGTGAGGATAACAGGTTAAGTATTTTTCTTTCAGGTTGAATGGAGTTAGCATCTCCAAAATAAATCACCAGAAATGCCTAAAACTTTGATCACATATTTCAGAAAACAATTTATAAATCATAAATGCATAACACTTAAAAGTTACATATCTATCAATGAAAATGTTGATCATCATTAATGGTAAATATTGCTTTTATTGTTAATAAATATTTCTAAAAATTTTAATATTTTCTTGGCCTAATTCATCATGCTTCACTATTTTAATATGAAAATTAGATCAGCACATGTATTCTCTCATTATTATTTCACATGGGTTGTAATTTACAGACTATGAGGTTCACAAATCCACTTAAATTTTTTTTGTAGTTGTAGATGGACAGCATGCTTTTATTTTATTTGTTTTATTTTTATGTGGTGCTAGGGATCAAAACCAGTGCCTCACAACATGCTAGGCCAACACTCTGCCTCTGAGGTACAGCCCTAGCCTCAAATGCCACATTTTTATTAAATGAATTTTTATTGGCATAAAAATATCAAAATAATATTTATAGAATTTATAGAATGTTATTCTATAAATGTTTATAAATGATGTTTCTATTCATATGTACATTGTGTAATGTTTAAATTAGGTTAGACGTCATTATTCTCAAACATCATTTCTTTATAGTAAAAATTTAAAATCTTTTCTTCCTATCTTTTGAAACATGTTACACTGTCTATTTATCATTGTCTATATATCTATAATCACCCAACTATGCAATAGCTCAGTGCTCCTATCTGATGGTTGAAATATATCCATTAATCAACATTTCCTCATTCCTATCTCCTCTCTATTGTGACCAGTTTCTGAAAATTCAGTCATTTATACTACTGTCATATTCTGTAATTATCAGTGTTTTCTGTTTTTTCATCCAGTGTTTTAAATTTTCATCTCTCCTAATATTTCAGTCTTCACTTGGAATTGAGAAAGTCCAATGCAAGTTCAATCATTTTATACTCATAATACTAATTATGGATATAATCAGGCATTTAACATTTGCCAGGATATGTATTTTATTACTTGTACAGTATAATAATTATGTGTTTCCTACACCAAAAAGTTGTTGTAAGAAATAAAGTGTAGCATGTTAAAATCATTCAGCATCTATTAAGAAAGGCAAAGAGTGTGATGTCTGTTGAGTACTTCTTAAATTGGAGGCATCAAATTAAATAATAACTTTGCATCAAACTAAATTATAAGTCAGAATTTAATAAAATTATTATTGTTTTTATTATATGCCTTGAAAAAGTAACTGTATCAAAAAGAGGAAGATTGCTGCAAATAGATGTAGAAAATGTGTCTTAATGGTTGAAGAGTTAGCCAAAATTGCAAAGAATTATGTACTGGTAAGAATATTAAGAGATATGTTCAAGCCATTTAAATTAAAATGGACTTCCCAATAACTTGATTTCAAAAGTAACTTTGGATGCCCACATTACCATTTCCTAAAAGTTTAAATTCTAGATCAAGGATAAATATTGCATCAAAATTTTCACCCACTTTCTCTACAGATTCTCCTGAGGCTCTCTCCCACTACCATTGCCTATTCACAAATGTGTATGTGCTTTGTCTAGGGCAAGTATAGCTGTTTCTTCATTCACAACTCCATATATTCTTTTATAGTCTCCAAAGAGAGTTATAGCATTAGCCTAGAAGAAAGGAGTTTGGCAATAATTATATCAGAATATTAATTTTAGCTGCTTCTAAATCAATATATTTATGTACTTCTCAGCATATATGAGAAGTAATATCTGACACAAGAATGAAATTATTGCCCCTTTGATATTCTTATATGATGAAATAATTTCATTAGTATCCCTACCCAGCCCTCCAAATCATAAGCTTGCAGTAAATGAAAGTGGAAGGAACAATTTACAATTTACGTTACAAAGTTTATTACTATTTTGTGTTTTGACACACACAAAACGAATGACATTAAAGAAATGCAAACTGCATGCCAATATGTCTGACAAATAACTGCAGAAACAAATGGAGGAGAATAGAAGCCCCAAAATAGGCCTGTGCAAAGTGCAAATATAATATGGTGGAGACATATTCAACAAATTTCAGCAATATGTGCTAGAAATTTTGAATATTCACAAAGATTGATATATGAATGAATTAATTAAAAAACCAAATAATCAAAGAAATAAACAAACCCAAACCATGCATAGTATCAAATCCAAAAATTAACTTAAATCATAAACCTTGATATGAAACAAATTTATTAATAAAAATAACAAAAACTCTTTGTGACCTTGATTAAGCAAAATTTTCTTGGTCATGACATTAAAAAAAACAGAAATGCTAGACTTTGTCAAAATTGAAACATCTATTAACATAGTGTATCATGTCCACTCATATTTGTTGAACCCTACTTACTTCCCAGGAATAAATCCCACTGGTGTATACAAGTGATTGTTTCGGTATTTTTTTTCTTGCTAGATAACATTCTGTTCTTGGGACACATCACAATTTATATTTTTGCCAGTTGTGATGTATTTTGGAACTTTCTAGTTTGCAGAGAAAAAAAATAAATGCTATAATCAGATATATATATATGATTTTTATGAATATTTTATGAATATCAGTTTTCATTGCTGCAGGGGAAAATCATAGGAGCAGTTTCTGAATGTTATGCCACATGTATATTTCACTATATAAAAGACTTAATTCCAAAGTAACTGTAGAGTATTCAATTCCCACCAATAATTACAAACGTTCTGTTTCATGTCATGTACATACTAATAATTGGCCATGTAAGTGGCTTTGAGTTTTTAAAATTTTTATGTTACTTTCAGCCATTTTAATAGATGTGTAATAGTGATACATTATAATTTTAAATTGTATTTTCCTAATAAATAGTTATGTTCAAAATCTTTTCAACTGCTTATTTGTCATCCACATATTGTCTTTGGTGAAGTCTGTTCAATCTTTTTCAAATGAATATTTTTTGTTTTCTTAAAATCTAAATATTAATCTTTTAAAAGGTAAATGTTGCAACTATGTTTCATGACAGCCGGTAGCTTATCATTTTCCTAACTATGCTTTTAGAAGAGCATATTTTTTTCTTGTGGTAAGAACACTTAACATGAGATGTACTCTCTTGGCACATTTATTTATTTATTTATTATTTATATATGAGAACAGAATGCATTACAATTCATATTATACATATACAGCACAATTTTTCATATCTCTGGTTGTATATAAAGTATATTCATGGCAATTCATTTCTTTATACATGTACTTTGGATTATAATGTCCATCACATTCCACCAGAATTTCTAACCCCATGTTTCCTCCCTTCCCTTCCCAACCCTCTGCCCTATCTAGAGTTTGTCTATACCTCCTATGTTCTCCCTCCCTACCCGACTATGAATCAGCCACCTTATATCAGAGAAAACATTCTGCATTTAGTTTTTTGAGATTGGCTAACTTCACTTAGCATAATCTTCTCTAACTCCATCCATTTACTTGTAAATGCCATGATTTTAGTCTCTTTTATTGATGAGTAACATTCCATTGTGTATATATGCCACATTTTTTTATCCATTCATCTATTGAAGGGCATCTGGGTTGGTTCCACAGTTTAGCTATTGTGAATTGTGCTGCTATAAACATTGATGTGGCTGTGTCCCTGTAGTATGCTGTTTTTAAGTCCTTTGGGTATAGACTGAAGAGAGGGATAGCTGGGTCAAATGGTGGTTCCATTCCCAATTTTCCAAGGAATCTCTATACTGCTTTCCATTTGGCTGCACCAATTTGCAGTCTCACCAGCAGTGTATGAGTGTACCTTTGCCCCCGCCTCCTCACCAACACTTATTGTTGTTTGTCTTCATAATAGCTGCCATTCTGACTGGAGTGAGATGAAATCTTAGAATAGTTTTGATTTGCATTTCTCTAATTGCTAGCAATGATGAACATTTTTTCATATATTTGTTGATTGATTGTATGTCCTCTTCTGAGAAATGTCTATTCAGTTCCTTGGCCCATTTAATGATTGGGTTAAGGACTCAATATGTTATTGCTTACTCATTGAACGATGACTCCTATACTCCCTTCCCCTCCCCCTTGCCCCTGCCAATCACCATTTCAGTCTCTGTTTATGAATTCAGCTATTTACATGAGTCATTTAAGTGGAATAAATGTTTCACTAATGCATTAGGCCAAGTGAATGAAGCCATATTCATACCTTACTGAATACTATATGAATCTTTGTTTATAGCAATCTGGAAATATACAAATCTTAGAACAGGATGCTGATCAATGACTATGCAAGGGTTGATGCATTACAAAAGGATAAAGGAATTTTTTTCACATGGGAAAACAGAATTGTTCTTTATCTTGATCAAAAGAGTGGTTAAACAATTGTATGAAATTTTCAAAATTCATGTAACTATACATAAAATTGATGAAGTATGCCAAACATGAATGAAGCCTTAGCAAGCTGACTTTAAACCTGCCCCAATTTTAGTAGTGTACATTTTCTGTTCCCATTATATATAAGCTGAGTTTTTTGTAAGGGAGGATTTTCTTAAACCTGATTTTATATATTTCCGAAAAACACAACTTCCTTGTCATTCACTGTTAACTTTTTGACATAGAAAATAAAAGCTAAGAAAAGTACAGTGGTTCTATATCCCTATCAAATTTTTGAGATATTGGAATTATTAATATTGCATTTTCAGAAAAAGTATTATTGAACATTGCATATATAGGATTCATATAAAATTAACATTTTAATATCTCAACTTTGCCACAATACGGACAAAATAGTATACTGTGACATTTAATTAACTATGTGTTTTGAAAGCACTTAGCATAGAGCCTGACTCTTGGTGTCATAAATTAAACATCTCCCCTTGCCCTGTAAATGAGGTGAATGAAGATTTTTGAGCAATTTACCCAATCATCACAGCCAGTAGTTAGTGGGAACTTAGATTAGGTTCCTGACACTAGAGTCTATGATATACACACAGGCAACAATTCCCCTAACTCTTTACTATGAACTAATTGTGATGTTTCATTGAAAACATGAAGCAAACTATGAGGCACATCTAAACAAGAGTTCACTAAACTAACAAACATTGCATTAAAGTGGAAAAAATTAGAACAAGAATATTAGAAGAAAACAGTAGGATTTTACAAATATTTCTTCCATTTTATGGTGGCCATATTAAGAGTAAGTTGCCTATAATACACATTTTTTTTGTTTCTTTATAAAATGAACTGATTATTTCTTTGCATTTTTTTCTGATACTGCTTCTATAATATGATCAGCAGTAAAAATAGAATACCAATAGTATAATAAGATTTGAATATCTAAGTATTTTAATGGAGCAGAAAGGACATCATTAAGATTTTCTTAAATGTTTTGTTTTATGAGGCTTAACAAAATAACTAATATAAATATAATGTGGTATAGTTTGCAAAGTGCTTTTCATACTAAAAAGAAATTAACCTTATGCAATATTGGCCAATAAACTGCATAAATAAATTATTTTTATTGTTATTATAGTTATTTCCTATACTTATTTGAGCAAGACATATTAAACAATTTCCCTGGAGAACTACAATGGACAGCTCCTCAGAAGAATGCCCTGTTCATGTGAATTGCTAGGACAGCTTCACTCCACAGCCCAGGAATACAGCAAGGAAGATCTTTTTTCTCCCCTCAAGCTTTTATAGACAAGCAAAAAACTGCATCCAGAGAAATGGAAACCTACCTTTCATGCATGTGGCATCCAAATTTATTCAACCCTTGTGCCTGAGTAATCCCAAGCTGAGAAACAAAACACGGATACTGCACTGGCTAAAGCACCAGGGTGGTAATGAGAAGCTGATGTAAAGCTACTCTCAGGGAACTTACAAATGGATAACACAGGACTCCTACGGGCAGAGAATTGACAATGAAAATTATGAGCTGTAAGAGGAATCACAGGATGAAAAAATGAACATGAATAGTAACAAATGACTAAAATGTTCTTCCAGAAATGGAAAACTTCAACACAATTTACACATAGTGAATGAGTTAAATATTAGATTATATATGCAACTGAAGATTATTAATGCATGGGAAATAAATGCAAATAAATTATTTAGAAGGCAGCACAGTGACTTTGAAAGTGTCATTAAGAACCATAGAGAATGGGATAAGATATCCCTAAATGTAGCTAATAGGAGTTAGAAAAGTGAGATAAAAATAACTTGGTGAGGATATATTCAAAAAGATAATGCAATATAATCTCAAAGAATTGAAGATAATTTGTTCATCTTCACATAGGCAAAGCACACTGGGCATTTTCAGTGAAAATGTGGAAAACCAAAGACAAAGGATTGCCTTAAAAGTAATCAGGAAATAAAAATTCCACAAGAATGGCAGTAGACTCCTCACTCACTAGTTCTGAAAGAATATGAAGTTTGAAAAAACAATATCACTTCTATCCTCAAGTTTTGTATACCCCAAATTATCACTAGAAAGAAGAGCAAATTGAATATATTTTCAGTAAAAACGAAGAAAGAAAGAAACAATAATAGATCTTCTCTAGGAAGAAGATGATAACTTAGAATAAGTGAGCTAAAAAAGAGGGCAAATACCTTGTAGTTCATATGGAATAAATAAAAACTACCCTTATTTTATTTATTTATTGTGGTACTGGGGATTGAACCCAGGGCCTCACACACGAAAGGCAACATTCTACTAACTGAGCCATATCCCAGCCCCCTTAACTATGAAGATAATAAAAATAACGACTAATTGTGAAGGTTGAGTACATTGTGATAAAACCTATATAAATAAGAATCATGTGGAGGATGGTGATGAATATTTTATAGCATTTAGTTCCTAACAGTTTGAGGATCACAGTAATTTTTTTAAATGCTTTAAACTTTCACTAGTTTAATGTTAACATTAAAATAATCCTTCAAATAATTAAAATATATACCTATGAACCAATAAGAAAAGCAAATAAGAATGAAGTATAAAGAAATTAATAAATCCCAGAGAAATTAGGGAAGGACAAAAATGCTTTTAACATTGTCTGAGATAAATAATACATGTGTGATTTATATTTACATATTTAAAAGCAATAAAATATCAGTCTTCCCAAAAGATTTCATTTAAATTTCAAAATATATAATTAAAGAATTTTGCTTTTTAATGCATTGCTTTGAGACAAAGCATATGGGGACATTTTGTTAGAAAGCTTCAAATATAGTATAAATTATCAATTTGGAAATATCAACAGAGTATAAAACATTGGTTTGAGTAAAAGTAGCATATTGTACATAAAGTGATAATTTTCTTGGCTAATATGTTAATAGTCAATAGCAGTGTATACTATTATTTTCTTGTTAGAAGGACATTCCATTATCACTCTACAGCCTTTAAAACTTAGTACAATGGCTTGAATATAGCAGGAACTCAGATAACACAGTAGTATTGTACTACTACTATTTATTGTTTAGGATGTGATATAGGACAAGAATAACCTTGTCTTGTTGTCTGGATTTTTTCAATGGCCAATGATGTAGAACTTTGCTTAATTATGTCTCTAAGCTTTGAGAGTTGGAGAACGTAGTCATTAGAACCAGCTTAAAGACTGACCTAAACTTATTTTGCAGAGTAAAAATTCAGTTTGCTGAAGTACATGCACTCAAGTTTTAGAAGGCAATATGTTGACATAAAAAAATCAGCCTCCCTGATGAGTTAGCCTAATGGCGCTATCAAAAATTCTGTTTTCAATAGAAAATTTCTTTATTTTATTAAAGACTTCTATTGAAATTCTAATTTTGTTTAGTCATAGTAATAGAATCTAAAGTAACATTAGTTTATACTGAATTGTTATAAACTAATTAGCATAAAGTAATACTGACGTGTTATAAACTTCAGTATCAACTAAATTAACTTTACTGCTATTATTACTGGGGCAGAAGAATAATAAATTATAATGTAAAATGGAAAACAATCAACAAATGGAATGTTGAATAATCGTCCTTGTTGAGGTGGGGCAAACTATATCCCAGGGCATATAATTTTTTTTTTAAATTTTTTATTGTGGGTTGTTCAAAACATTACAAATTTCTTGACATATCATATTCCACACTTTGATTCAAGTGGGTTATGAACTCCCACCTTTACCCCATATACAGATTGCAGAATCACATCAGTTACACATCCATTGATTTACATATTGCTATACTAGTGTCTGTTGTGTTCTGCTGCCTTTCCTATCCTCTACTATCCCCCCTCCCTCCCCTCCTCTCTCTCTACCCCCTCCACTATATAACCCTGAGGGTCTCCTTCCATTACCATGCAATTTCCCTTCTCTCTCCCTTTCCCTCCCACCTCTCATCCCTGTTAAATGTTGATCTTCTTCTCCTGCTCTTCGACCCTACTCTGATCTTAGTTACTCTCCTTATATCAAAGAAGACATTTGGCATTTGTTTTTTAGGGATTGGCTAGCTTCACTTACACAATGGAGTATTACTCTGCATTAAAAAATGACAAAATCATAGAATTTACAGGGAAATGGATGGCATTAGACCAGGGCATATAATTTGATAGGCATTCCAAAGGATGGAATGCACACTGAGCAAATTTTAGAAATATGTTCGCCAATGTTTCCCTCTTAAGAAGGGCCTAAGTCAATCCTTAATAATTCTGTTTTATGTTGATTTTTAACGTGTTTTATCCTTTTTGAAAACTAATTGACCTCTTAACTTGAGACTGAATATATACATCTAATAAACATGTACAGAGAGAATAATTTGGAAATAGTCACACAATATAAAATATTGGGGGGCTGGGGATGTGGCTCAAGTGGTAGCGCGCTCGCCTGGCATGTGTGCTGTGCTGGGTTGATCCTCAGCATCACATACAAATAAAGATGTTGTGTCCGCCAAAAACTAAAAAATAAATATTAAAAAATTCTCTCTCTCTCTCTCTCTCTCTCTCTAAAAAAATAAAAATAAAAAAAATAAAATGTTGATTTGGGTAGAAATAGAATGTACCTAAAATAGCATTTTTTGTTGGTTGAATAGACATTAACACTATGAATATTAAGGAATAGTATGTTTAAACACTGGGGTAAGAATAATGGGATCAGAAAATGAAAGAAACACAATTCCTATCTTTAAGGTTTCTTTTTCTAAGGTTACCACAAGTAGTAATTATAAAATACATAATAGACACATTGCAATATTTAAAAATAAATTGTTGCATAATCCACTGGTGTTAGATAAATCCAAAGCTGAAAATCCCAGCATAAACATTTTCAAGGCCCTCATGGCTCATCATTAGCTAGTCAACACAGTATTTTATCTACTGATTAATTCAGTTATTCAACAACTATGTACAAAGCACATTCTATTACTATATATGATAACAAATTTCGAGAATATACTCAACTCCATTGGGATTACAGTACAATAGAGATGTAATTTTAAGTGATGTAATGTATTACTGGAGTATATAGTGTAGGTAAGTGTTGTCAGGAAAAGAGCATGAGGATAAAGTGCTATGCAAAGAGACGCCTAGCAAAAAAAAAAAAATAATTGAAAAATCTATAGTTTTCTTGTGTAATCTGATGTAGACTGCTTTGAAAATTTTACCTAGAAAAAAATATTTGATAAAGTAATTGTGATATGATACTGACGTTAAAATAATCAAAAGCGATATTGCAATATTTTAATAAGAAATAGCTCATGTTTTGTTTGCAAACCTCTAACATCATCTGAAAGGGCTCTTTCTTCTCTTACTGGAGTAGTAAAGAGGAATGCGGTTATTTAACTGTATAACAAAACACTTGCTTCTAGCCTTTTTAATGTTCCCTAAAAAAGAATATTAGTTCAGATTATGTAATACTGCTACTAACAGTGGTTAAAAGCTGAGTTTTGGCACCAGGCTTATTTAAGTTTGAGCCACAGACGTTCCTTTCTCCAATTGTGTCCCCCACAAAAATTGCTAAAACTCCAGGTTCTGTGTGCTTTTCTATAGAATGAAAATGCTAGTGTTTTCTATGTTCTAAGCTTATTTTGTAAGTTCTGTGATATCTGTTTTTGATATTGATGACCTACCACTCTCTTTTCTCTTGCCAGTTACTTGTCAATTCTGAATCACCATTACTATTTTTAAACTGTTTGTTACAAGGAATGAATTTTTGTCAGCTTCACTATTATCTATTCAAGCTAATATGAATTTACAGTGCATCAATATGTCTAGCCAGGGCTTAAAACAATTTTTTTTTTTATTTTAGATTTGGAAAACAACAGTTGTTTTATTCACATTCCCATACTAGAATAAATCACTGTATGTTCTTTGTCTGTCATTTATTGACTATAATATCTCTCTATAAGGTATAGCCAAAATGACAATAAAATATGAAGAGAAAAGTATATTTCTGGTATGGTGGAAATACGGCATAATTCAAACTCATGAGATATTTATAATATAGGGGAAACAGCAATTCTTCCATACGTTAACATTAAAGTATAGTGATTTTTTTAATTCTCTAGCATCATTACGGTTTTTATCTTAGAAATATCATAGACTTTCAGATATTGAAATAATCTGAAAGACTATAATGCTTAAGGCCCCGATTTTATAGGTAAGGAAACTAAAGATTACACAGAATATTTAATGGGTTAGAAATAGTATTGAAGGATAGAAGTGTATTCAATTTAATTAGCAGAGATAGACTATGCCAATTCTATTGACAGAGTAGGTATTAAGAGAGAAGGTGATAAGACTGAAGAGCATGTGTGCGCTGGCTGCCTCCAACATAAGAAAAGCCAAGAATTCTTTTAGAGTTCAATGAAATGGAGCCAAGGACGGGGCTAAGGCTGAAGCACAAAAGCACCTCTCTAGTTGCCTTGGTTACAGTAGTTAGCTAAATATAATGAAAAACACTATATGCAAATGAAATAAATAGTAATTAGCAACATAAAGTCTTAGGGGAAAAAATGTGATAGATTTGTTCTATCTTGGAGGAAAAAATGGTCTCCTAAGAGGATGAAATTTATCTTCTGATAAGAAAAAGGATAATACTGAAACATCACTAAAGAACTTCTGGAGTCCTGTCAAACTTTGTATTTCTCTCTGTTTTTTGTAAATAAACTCAATGTGGTGGCCACCAATTTGACCTGATGTTAGGTGGAGGAATTCTCGGATGACAAGGGGGGCTTGCTTGTTTTCTGGACATTTTGAGGAATTGATTGAGTTACTAACAGTTGTAGCCTTTCTGCCCCTTGAGATAAAAGCAGCCATGGGAAGTCAGCTCAGCTCTGTAAGGTTGTATCCTCTACAGAGAATTAATCCACTGATCCACATTACCTCAGCTATCTGCTGACTCCAACCATGATTTGGTATTTTATCCTACTATTCTAATAGTTTTAGGCAGGAGCATCGAATTTGAGTAAGTGAGTTCCAAGATAATAGCAAGAAATTAATCTTATATAGAGTCATTACTAAAAAATGCTAATGAAAAGTGCACATCATAAACAAAAACAAATATAAGCCAGATCCTATTTTACTTTGAGTTTGGCATTTCTTTATTTTTGAAAATATGAGAGGCTTCAAAAAGTGGCTTACGTGGTTTGTGCTGGGGGTTTTCTATCTGTGTAAGGATGAAAAAGAAGGAAAAAAAAAAAAGATGCAAAAGTACACAAGATAATTCTCAGAAAAAAAAAGCATTGGAATTTGGCTCAAATTCATTTACTGCTATTTAGCGCCTCCTGGCTCCAGCAATCTGCATCTCCATTTTGAGATGAGCCAAGCTTCATCATGCCCTTATATCCATAATGACATCCTTCCCAGACAATGAGTAATGCATTCCTGTTTTGAGTCTCATCACTACAACTCATGCATGGTGAGACATGGTTTCCGTTTTTGATACTCAAATTGAAAAAATTTAAAAACTGACAATGGGGAGTTTAGCAGATGTTACCAATGCCATCCATATGCCCCAAGCTCTTGCTCTCCCTGTACCATTGATGATGTATTTCTCCCAGTGCCTATGAATCTCTACTGAAGGACTCTCAGGTTGATGGACCATATTTGGACCATGAGGGAAGCAGGCTGAACAGCTTGAGTGCTAATACCTTCAGTAGCAGCCTTCAACAATGGTGGATGGGAGTTACTAGGTAAATTGCTCATCTTTGATATTCAGGTTGAAATCTCTGGGAAATGTTAATGCCATCTTCTAGAGGTTCTAGAGTCAACTGCGTCCCTTTTGTCCAGAGCAGTAATTGGCTCCTGAATGCATCCTGTATGGACTTTTTTTTTTTTCATTTGCTGTCACACTTCTCATCTACCAATATTTCCCAGTACTATACTTCAATGATGCCACTTAACTACCTCTCAGAGAACCCATCAAAGTTTTAGAAAAAAAATTTTTTTTCCAATGTGTCTTGACAAAAGGGGGCCTTAAATGTAGCCTTTGGTGTTTGAGGAATGAACCAAAACAAAATAAATTGATAAGAAATTGAGATGTGATTTTACAGCTGTCATTTTTTTTTTACTAGAAGCTAAAATATATATCAAAGCCTATTACCAAGATGAAGAAATGAATACTGAAGAGGGATGGTCAAAATAAATCTTTGTACTCTCACCCAGAAAATGAAAGGCAAAAGAGTATAACAGGCAAGTTTTTCATTTTGAGGTAGCTGTGGCAGGTAACATGAATAATATAATGCACATGTCTTCTTTGAGCTACTGATGTCATTCATCAAGTAATTTTGCTACCCCAAACTTTCAACCATTTCTAGTAGACAGGGTTTACGACAATTTTCTTAGACATTAATCTTTTCTTGAAATCTTTTCTAGTTTTAAGTATTTTAAAATTCATAGGAATTTACTACAAAATATATGGAGAGGCCATACATTCCCTTCACCCAGTTTCCCCCAGTAGCAATATTATCTATGACTACTGTACATTATCAAAACCAGAAAATTGAATTAGTATGATCCACCAGGCTTATTCATATTATACAAGTTTAGAGCTATTTATGTGTGTGCGTGTGCGTGTGTGTGTGTGTGTGTGTGTTCTATGCAATTGTATTACCTATGTAAAATTGTGTAGCCAACACCTCAATCAAGATTAAAAAATGTTCCATCACTGAAAGATTCCCTTATGCTGTGCTTCTTCTGACCCCAAAACATTCCCAGTATTTTGTAACTGGCTTTTTCATTCAGTATTATTTCTTTGAAATTACATCTAGGTTGTTGTATGTATCAATAGTTCATTTTTATTGCTCAGTGGTATTCTGTGATACGGATGTACCACGGTTTGCTTAACCATTCACATTTGGATTGTTTGCTTTTTGGAGGAGCTATAAATAAAGCTGCCATGTATATTCGTGCACATGGTTTTGTATGTACATAAGTTTTTACTTCTCTGGGATAAATGCTCCAAAGTTCTATTCCTAGGTCACATAGTAAGCACACATGTGTTTTTGTTTTGTTTTGTTGTTTTCTGTTTTGTTTTGTTTTGTTTTTTGTCCCGGGGATTGAGCCTAGGAGCACTTTACCAATGAGCCACATCCCCAGCCCTTTTTTGTGTATTATTTAGAGACAGAGTCTGACTGAGTTGCTTATGATCCTGCTAAGGCTGTCTCAGCTGCTTAGGACCTTGCTGAGACTGACTTTGAACTTTTGATCCTCTTGGCTCAACCTTTCAAGACTGTGGGATTTTAGGGGTATACCACCATGCCTGGCCACATGTGGTTTTTAAGTAATTCTTAATCTTTTTTCCATAGTGATTGTATCATTTTATATTACCATTGACAAAGTATGAGAATTATCTTTTTCTGTATGCTTACCAATATTTGATCTATTGCTATTTTTAAAAAATTGTACATTGTGATAGATATTTTATAATTTTATAAACTTTATAAGGTGGAATAAATATATTTAATTGGCTATATGAATGAATAAGTTGGGTATTTTTACATATAGTAAAAGGAAAAAATACATGCCTATTGACTACCTGATTATATACTACAATAAAACAGCAAATAAAAACACAGAAAATAAATAGCAAAAAAGTGTTGGACCTGAGTATAAATGATAAAATTTCATTTCCTGGGAAAGCTGGGAATGGAACCACCATTTGACCCAGGTATTGCCCTTCTCAGACTATTCCCTGAAGACCTTAAAAGAGCATACTACAGGGATACTGCCACATTGATGTTCATAGCAGCACAATTCACTATAGCTAGACTGTGGAACCAACCCAGATGCCCTTCAATAGATGAATGGATTAAAAAATATGGCATTTATACACCATGGAGTATTACGCAGCACTAAAAAATGACAAAATCATGGAATTTGCAGGGAAATGGATGGCACTAGAGCAGATTATGCTAAGTGAAGCTAGCCAATCCCTAAAAAACAAATGCCACATGTCTTCTTTGGTATAATGAGAGCAACTAACAACAGATCAGGGAGGAAGAGCAGGAGGAAAAGATTAACATTAAACAGAGACATGAGGTGGGAGGGAAAGGGAGAGAAAAGGGAAATTGCATGGAAATGGAAGGAGACCCTTATTGTTATACAAAATTACATATAAGAGGTTGTGAGGGGAATGGGAAAATAAACAAGGAGAGAAATGAATTACAGTAGATGGGGTAGAGAGAGAAGATGGGAGGGGAGGGGAGGGGGGATAGTAGAGGATAGGAAAGGTAGCAGAATACAACAGTCACTAATATGGCATTATGTAAAAATGTGGATGTGTAACCGATGTGATTCTGCAATCTGTATTTGGGGTAAAAATGGGAGTTCATAACCCACTTGAATCTAATGTATGAAATATGATATGTCAAGAGCTTTGTAATGTTTTGAACAACTAATTAAAAAAGAATAAATTAAAAAAAAATTTCATTTCAGATCTATGCTCTATTCTTAGTTGTGCAACCTTGAATGTGTCACCTTGGACTCTGGACCTCATTCTCCTTATATGTTCCTGGGTAAAAAAAATCACTTCTTTCCTGTTCTTTTTTCTTTTGTACATCTTTATTTCTAAAATAGATGTATCAATTTTCAAAGTTTTGGTGATAATTTAACAAAATAATACAGTTAACATACTTATAAATACTAAAGGACCACCATTATAAAGTTCTTAATGCATGAACATCACACTAAATATGGATTCATAATTTTTGATAAGGAATATGATACTGTGCTCCTATAGGAATCCATAAAGTTAAGTTTGAGTGAGTACATGTGACAGGAAACATTTCAGGTATATATGATAATAGGTAAGAAGTAACAAATATCTTTTATTCTAAATATGCCTTAGAAAAAATAAAGAAATTCCGTGTTAAAACACATCTATTCTCTTATATTATTTTCAAGTTTTAAATAAATGGATTCAAAATCTTTTTAATTATTTTGAATGCTTTGTAGGTGTATAAATGATCCACAAGAGACAAAAGAGAAGAGCAGAGAAAATCTAACAAATAGATTTATTGTCTCATGTTGGTATAAGAATAAACGGGAGAAAGCTGTTTTTCAATTCCTACAACTCACACATAGTACATTATTTTTGCAATTGTTAAGAAGTCACCCAGAAAATTGTAAATTCTACCAAAAAAGCAACATCAGCTTATTTTAAATTGCTGAGCTAAGAGATTTTATAGCCAATACAAGAAACAGGTGTTATTTTATGATAGTGCTACTCCTTGTAATAACTATATAAGCATTTCAAAATAAAAATTTTATTAATACCAAATAATTCCAATGATGATGATGTAATGGCCAATTAAAGGTAATTCGTTTTGCTTATATTCTATGGTAATATGGGTAACTTTAGCAATTATTTTCATCATAAAATGTTGATTATTTCCGTGTATTAATGCCTTCATATTGCCTTAAAATATGTAAAATTCAATAGTACATAAAATGTTACATCAATTTCATTCTATTAATTGTTTCCATAAACTCTTACATAGAGTGTTATTGCAGCATCTTTTTTATTGAGTCTATTTTATGCTGAGCATATTGTGAATAGGTATTGCTTAATCATTGTAGTACCTCTATCTAATTCAGTTTCAAGTGGTATCACATGAGGACTTACCTCAGAAAAAAATCATGATTTTAATTAAAAAAAAGCTTTTGTGCACTTCTCCCTTTCTAACTGCACTAAAATTCCTTTCACCCTCTAGACATTCAGTCATAAGAAAACATCTCTGAAAATAATTTTTATGAACAATTTAATTTTTAGTATCTGCATTTATTAATATAAACACTGGGATATAAACTATTATTCAACATGTTTGTTAGATTTACTCCTTGAGGTATTTTTTGTCTCCTATCTCCCTAGCCCCTTTTCTTCTTTCTTGGTCTCCAATTACTTTGAGACTTAGAATACTCTTGCCTCATCTTTACACAACAGCGTATTTTTATACCCAGATCCCTTAACAAAAAGAAATCTTGTTAGAAGGGGCATTTGTCTTCCTTCTTCAATGTCTTCATATTGTTTATAATTTAGTTAGCTCTGTTTTCTCCCAAGGCAAAAAAAAATTAATGGATGTATGTTATATTATAAGAATGTATCATAATAAAATTAACCAAATCCAACTAGTATATATTTGGTAGTTTCATATATTTTCATATTGTAACTCTCATAAATACAGTTCTTATTTTTGTTCTATAGAAAATTATTGGGGCATATTTGAGTCCAGCTAATTTTTTATAAAATACTTCTCAGAAGGGTTGTAGAAATTCATAATTACACACACAACAAAACAATATCATCAACAATATATACATACTTCTAACAGCAGAGTAGGAAACCCAATTTTCCTCCACACTGGTCAATCCAGGAAGTTGTGATTTTCATAGTCTATACTTCTGGGGAATCAAAATATGAATCTCAGCATTTAATTGTGTTTATTTAATTATTTTGAGGTTTAAATTTTTTAAAAAGAAGAGAGAGAGAGAATTTTTAATATTTGTTTTTTTAGTTTTCGGTGGACACATCATCTTTATTTTATTTTTATGTGGCGCTGAGGATGGAGCCCAGGGCCTCGCGCATGCCAGGCGAGTGCGCTACCGCTTGAGCCACATCCCCAGCCCAGGTTTAAATTTTTTACACACTATTTTAGTCAGCTTTTACAATGCTGTGACTAAAGGACCTGTCTAGCAGAGAGGAGGAAGAGTTCATTTGGGGGCTCATGGTTTCAGAGGTTTTAGTTCACAGAAAGCTAGTTCCATTCCTCAGGGCTCAAGATGAGACTGAATGAACATCATGGCAGGAGAGGGTGGCTGAAGGAGGCAGCTCACATCTCCCTTGGAGGGAGAGGGTGGTGATCAAAAAGCAGAGAGAGAGAGAGAGACACTCCACTCTCCAGATACAAAACATATAACCCATAGCCATGCTTCAATTCGTATCTCCTCTAGCCACAACATGACATTTCAATTACCACAGTTAATCCCTATCAGGGGATTAATTTACTGATTGGGTTAAGACTTTCACAACCCAATAATTTCTTTTCTGAATCTTCTTGCATTGTCCTACACGTGAGCTTTTGGGGGCTACCTCACGTCCAAATCATAATATACACCCTACTAAAAATTCAGTATGAATTATCCTATGTACAGTAGGATGATTATATATCTAATATACTGTACATTTCAAAAACCTAGAAGAAAGTATATTGAAGTTTTTACCATATGTTTAACCTAATTTGAACATTACACAAGCATTTACATGTATTTAAAATTATGATGGTCCATTAAAATGTATATTTTTATATTTTATTTATTAGTTTAAAATGAATGTTAAAAATCTATTATTATAGAATTTGCCTATGAACTTATGTTGATTCTCCATTTTCAGTAGCAGAAAAAAATTCTCAAGAATGTTATTTTGGTGGCAACATGTTATAAAGATCAGTCCGGAAGACAATGCAATGTTCCATGAATGAGTCATGAGTACATGGATTTGGTGCTAGGATAAAAATACAAAACAAAAGAAATGGAGGAATTGTGAATCATGGATAAATACGTGGGCCTCTAGTGACTTGGACAAAGATGAAACATTAAGTGGGAGGAAAATTGGTCTGGCATAATGATCACAAATTTATTGATAGAGGATGTTTATTATGAGAATTATATATGAGAGAGGACAGACCCTATTTTTAAGTTTATTTTTGTATAGAGTGGATAGAATCCATTATTGAGCTACATCCTCATCCCTTTTTATAAATCATTTCTTTTGAGACAGAATCACACTAAATTGCCTAGTCTGAAATTGAACTTGTGATCCTATTGCCTCAGTCTTGTGAGAGTCTGGAATTACAAAAAGGGGTCACTGCTCATGACCCTACAAATTATGTAGAGATAAATACCTACTAAGTATCACCATATTTGGACAATCAGAACAGAGTATTGTCCTAGCAGAATATTTTCTATGTAACTCAAGTGTTCATCACCACCCTGAATATGATTTAAATCTGATAAGTCATGAATGGCACATGATTACATTCTAATGTAGAAAATCTAAGTCAGTGTGTAATTCTAAACAATAGGATTTCCATTCTGCCTTATGAAGCCTGAGTGAAATTATTATATTTGTAGTCTATTAATGAGTTATGATTATTAGAATATCAGCAAATGCAACAAATCATGATATGAAGATATGATACAAGAGGATTTGAAAAATTATTCAAATTTCCTATTCTGCTCCAAACCTTTTATCCCTTTCAATTGCAGAAACTAAACTCATTTCCAACTAAGATAAGGTGGCTGCAAACAACAGTAGTTTCCTGCTAAGCCTGCTTTACACTTCCTGCCATAAACATCAAACCCAGAAACATAATGTGCTATAATGGAGAAATGGGTGAATTGATAAAGAGTACAAAAGCCAGAGTGCAAAAATCCTACTGTAAATTCAGACTGCCTCAATTTTGTCAAATATCTAAGAGACGTCTGGGAATGTGTGTTTAATCTGTAAGTAACAGCCTCTAAGGCATCTGTCTAGAGAGGACAGGATGGAAAACAGAAGAGCAAGTCTAGAGGTCTAAGCAGTTCTGTCTTTTCTTTCAGAATTCTGCCCTCGTTGGTAATGTAAAAGCTGTTTGGGGGGAATAAAATCAGAAGCAGAATCTAGCTCTGATAACACAAATTAGGATAAAAAAAGACAAGAGTTTTCAAAGTTATGTCAAATTCTACAGGTACAAATACCAAGGAAACATGAAAGATGAAAAGACTTCCCCGAGATTTCACCTGAATGTAGAAAGCATCCATGCTCTCAGACATAGCTCTGCCTGTCCCTAGCCTGTGAAGTACCTGGATTAGATGGTCACAGCTTCTCTATAGGCCCTGTGTGATACCAAAAGGAAGTCAGCTGTGCTTTTCAGTCTGAATGTTTATGGATTCTGAGGCAAGGGATAGCTATTTCTCCACTGAGTCCTATATCCTATTAACATCTCATGCTGGCTGAATAGAGCCTTAGAACATTCCAAGGCCCTGAGCAATATGCATTATGGGGTTTGGAAAAAAAATTGTCCCCTGCTATATTTTAGATTGTACAGACAAGTAAAGTAAAAACTATAATAAATATTCAGACCACCGAATTTATTCACTAATTGCATAATGAATTCTTACAGGGGTGATTTTAAACACAGGATCTGGAAAGCACTTAACCCAGCAAAGTATAACCAAATATGAACATAAGAAAAGACAATATTTAAACTGTGGAACAACCTAGATGCCCTTCAGTAGATGAATGGATAAAGAAAATGTGTTATGTATACACAATGGAATATTATTCAGCATTAAAAGAGAATAAAATCATGGCATTTGCAGGTAAATGGGTGGAGTTGGAGAATATAATGCTAAGTGAAGTTAGCCAATCCTCCCCAAAACAAAAACTGAATGTTTCTCTGATATAAGGAGACTGATTCATAATGGGGTTGTGGGGGGCATAGGAGGATTCAATGAACTCTAGAAAGGGCAAAAGGGAGGGAGGGGAAAGGAGTGGGCTTAGGTGCAGAAAAAATAGTGGAATGAGATGGACATCATTACCCTAAGTACATGTATGAAGAAACGGATGGTATGACTCTATTTTGTATACAACCAGAGATATGAAAAATTGTGTTCTATATGTGTAATATGAATTGTAATGCATTCTGCTGGCTGTCATATATAACAAAATTAAAAAAAAAAAATCTCAGAATGATTCTAAATGGCACACTTACAAACTCTTTTGTTTTCATTTCCAATAGTTGCAAGTTAAACAGCCTGCAATTTTGATAAGCACATTTCTGCATGGGTATTTCTAAGTACCTTCACTTCTCCTTGAAATGATGTTATATACAGAGGTTTAAATGTTTCCAATGTTATCACTACAAATACACTTTTTTATATAATATAATCATTCTTTTATTGCTTTTTTGCAACTATAGAATCATTTCGTTTTCAATATAGCCTATCTGTTTTCTAAATAGGTCTTCTAGTAAATCAGTAGTATGGCTTTATTTTTTCAATGTAGGCTTAAGATTCTTATTGATTACTTCTGGAAAAGCAAGAATCTACAAATTGCATTAGCTGAAAAGATCAATGGCCCATTAGACTGGCATTTTACAAAGACCTAGACTAGATGCTTCAGTGGAAGGCTAGAAAAAAATTACCTTTCATAAAGCACCTGTCCAATTGTTCAATATTACACTACCGGGGAAAATTTTTTCCTAACTCCAGCTGGTTATCATTTTATGCTTTGAAACACAAGGATTGATGACCCTTGTAATTTTAGCCTGGCTTGTAAAACTGCACATAGTTTATTATTTATATTCACATAAATGCCCATTCTATTGTTTTGCTCTTCCTAAGATATTGGGTACCATAATTTTCAGCAGAGGCAGATTTCAAAAAATACTTTAAAAATGATTTCTGAGGGAAAAAATGGAGAATAATTGAACAAAAAATAAATAAATAGGTCATCTATCTGATATTAGTGCATTTAAGATTGTCCCACCCCAAATGTGAGATTATAGAGAAAAAGGTGAATAGAGGGCAGGCATGGAAATAGTTTTTCTAGCAATAATAATAACATCTTCTATAATGTCCTATTTTTCTATCACATATTAGTGTCCTCAATGTGACCTATTCTTGATTCTGCTTACCTTTCTAAAATTTGCATTGATTTCCGATCATCCCAAATAAGGGACTGAAAGTATAATTTGTCTCTGGCTAGTTTTGTGGGGCTGTAGGAATTGTTTTCCTCTAACGAGTTTCACTTGTTTGCTGAGTCTCATGGTTTACATCATCTATAGACACTGACACTTTTCACCTGCCTAATCAACCACACCTAAATTGTCAAGAAGTCATTTCTACCAATAATTTCAGACTTGAATCAATAAAGCAGGATACCCAGTGAGTTGAGTTGGTCTTGGGTTCCAGATACTTTACAATTCCCCATTTCCTCCACTTTTTTTGGATACTTTGTGTAATTTAAACTCTACATTATATCCTTGACTCACACAATGTCCACTTTAGGGGATTTTACTGAGATTCTGCTATTTTTACTTCTGTTTCTCCAGGAACTTTCATGAATCCTGTCCCCTACTTCAGAGTCTTTGATGAGATTCCTGTTCCCAGAGAGAATTGGTCATGTTGAATCACCATGCTAGCCACCCATTTGTCCTCAAGTACAATCATTATGTGAGAAACCTTGCTTTCTATTCCTAGGCATTATTATGGGCCTCTTTCTATAGCAAGAAAAAAGTGAAACCCACTTTCAAGTTCTAATTTTCTCAAAGGGTACCCTAGAGCTTGCTCTACTGCCATGTGACTCCAATTCCAGCTCCTTCCATCCCAGCAGTCTGTTGAAGGTTTGCCAATAATTTTGAGGCAAAGATTGCTTATGATATGATGTTTCTTCTTTGTTATATAAAAGGATTGAATGAGATGAACCCTGAAGTCCTATTTTAACCCTCACTATATGATGTATGACTTCAATATACAAGATGTTCATGATACATAAGATGTTCCAATTAAATATCCATCATTTGATCAATAACAATAACTAATAGTATATCACAAAGTCTGAATAATCGCATTTTATAAAAATAAAAACGTTTTAATTTACTTAACAAATTAAGTCTGACTGCCAGATAAGATATTTCACTGCTTTTTTAAAATTTTTTTATTGGTTGTTCAAAACATTACAAAGCTCTTGACATATCATATTTCATAATATTTTTTTCATAATATTTATTTTCATAAATATTTCATAATATTTCATAATATTCCCCTATTTCACTGCTTTTTAATGGAGTGGGAGTCACAACTTAGTTCAAATAAACAATGGAAAGAAATCATACTTTCTAGGGATGAGTGTAAAGGAAGTGTGGTTTTGTGTTTGTTTGTTTGTCTCCCCTGTTACTTTTCTTTAGCTTCCCTGGTATATTTGAAATCAGATCTAAGAAGGGAGCAGGAGAATGGACTTTTATCAACATGGCATTTACAGAGATTATTGCTTGAATGAACAGCAATGCAGAGGCTTCAGAAGAATTTTCTTATTTCTGACTATGATAGAGGAAAACTAAAAATAATAATATTTAATCCTTTGTACAAGAATCCTCTGTAAAGAAAGTACATGTCTGAATATTTTAAGTAATAGTAAACAGAATCCCAATGATCACCTAAGCATTGAAGATACAAAAAGAAGTAATAGATGTTATAAGGCTTATATTGTTATATTTGTTTACAGTTTAAATAAAAAGAGTAAACTATTAAATAAAAAGATTTTAATTTTAAGTATTGTAAAGCTCATATGTATTGTTAAATATTAATTTGGGAAGTATTTTCAACACTGCTTTGGTAAGTAATCCATAGATAGAGAATATTTCAAAATATTCTGGCCCAATAACCTCCATGAGAAATTTTTCTGCACATCAAATGGAAATTATTTAGGTTTGTGATATGTTTTGGAAAACAATTCTAAATTCAGAGAGATAGAGATTTGTGAATGTATTTATAAACAATTATTTTCTGTTTTATGAATTCAATTTTGATGTTTTGACATGATGCTCTTGTGGAGCCAGTTCTTGTTTAGTGACTTGAAAAATAGCGTGATGATTTTCAAACTCTCCTATGTATAACGATAACTTTGGTGCTGGTTTAAAAAGTAAATTCCCACAGTTGCTGTCACAGAAAATTATATCCCATAGTGTGAAGTTGGACTCATTGCACTACCTTTTTTTTTTGAAACAATCTTTGCAAGTTGTTTGTTTTTGAAAGTGATTCAGAACATATCTTGAAAAATGTGAAATATGACCAAGGAGATACTATTAGCAAAAATAAGAAGTAATAGAAAAGGACATAGTAGAAGGAACATACAGAGTCTAATCTAAAACATACTCAAGAGGATGTGTCCAGTGAGGGAGAAAATATAGATTTGGAAACTGTAGCCATAAAAGACATGAATTTTGAGAGTTTGTATAAGGTTAAGTGATATAGGGAGGAAAATTAATTAAAAATTAATTAAATAAAACATTTAATTAATTATTTGTCCTGTATTATATTTATGGGAATTTTGTTTCAAACTGCTGGAACAAGAATGTTTTCTATTATTCAAACTAGATATCCTGGGTAAGGAGAAAATGCAAATATATTTTTAATGTATAAGATTTTACATTTTCATTTACATATTCTGCTCAATCAAGCAAACCCACAGCAATATAAGTTCATCTCTATCACTACAATTCAATTCCAACCAGAATTGTTTGTAATGCTAATCAAAATGAGCACAAAAATCCAAGTACAGTTTGTAAAAACAGCTGTTACCCAGTCTTGAGGAAGAAGGGAGTTACCCTGGTGTATTCTGTAACTAATTCGATAAAAATTCTATAAAATAGGAAGTTCTAAGAGCCACTTACTAAATCAGCCTTTGGCTATTCCATAATCATGTTTCATTATAAGTTGAAATTAAACAGTTATAAAGCAAGCATAATTTCATGTCTAACCACCCAAGATCTGGAGAGAGTTAAAAGCAATATAAAATCTTAGAGGTAATGTTATTTTTGAATGCAAATGAGTTTCACCTTCTTTTGCCTTAAGGAAGAGAAATGCCCCTGGAATTGTGTTGTCATCAAGAGTAGCTGAAAGGCATCATGATCAATTTGAATTTCTAATATGAAACACAGTAATGAAATATGAGTGCATGTAATTCAATATAAGAACTTGTGTGTGCATGAATAATAGGTGGTGTATATGCCTTTTTTCTCAGCTATTATTAGCTATTTGGTTGTGTTCACAAAAATACACATAGAAGAAAAAGGTTGTATCAGTACTTCTCTCTATAGACCATCACTACTCCTACTTATAGGGTTATCATCAGTAAACCTATAAATGAGGAAGGTTTGTAATATGACATAAGTATATACTCAAAAAGATCTCCTTTCATAGCATACTTTAATTACAAAGAAACTGAAATGGTCTATAGTAAATGTTATATATGTAGAATTCACCTATTTTACCACTTCATAGGAAAGACTCAAGAAACCCAGTGAATGAATTCAGTCACAGGGAATACTAGATATTTGTAATTTGGGTCAAGTTTTTTAATATAAGAAAGAAATATATACTGCTGAATCATTTAATTCATTTATAATAATATTAAATATTTTTTGTTCCTGAATGTAGATGTCTTCTAGTAAGCCAATATTTTTAATTCAAATAGGTGAAAGGTAAATAGCTATGGCTTGCACAGTTTATTATTAAAAAAAACCCCACTTTTCTCATAAGTAGAACTAAGTATATGAATTATTACAAAATGCATATTTCTCCAGAATGTTATGATTTCATGATTTTCCAGCAAAGAGTAGGATATATTAAGACATTTAAATTAAAAATAACTATTAACTATGTACTAAATGACTATATAACTATATTAAATTTTTACTATGTCCCATACTACATAGGTGTTATGTGATAGTTAATATAATAAGAGCCATACAAATCCATGTTTGTTTGCTATTTTTATTAATTTCAATTTTGAAAAATAAGAAAATGTGCTTTTTTTTTTCTTTTTTGTACCAGGGATTGAACCGAGGGAGGTTTAATCATTGAGCTATATTCCCAAATAACTTTATTTTGAGACCAATTCTCACTAAGTTGTATAGGGCCTCACTAAGCTGCTGAGGCTGGCTTTGAACTTGCCATCCTCTTGCTTCAGCCTCTGGAATTGCTAGGATTATAGACATGTGCCATTGTGCCAGTATAAGAAAATAGATTATCAGAAATATTAAATGATTGGATCCAACATGGCGGCGAGAGGGGAGGCAGCGCTTTCAGTACCTCCTCAACAACGGGGTCAGAGAGACGTATGGATACGCTTAGATTCGACCTGCTGAGAAACTCCTAGCAAAATTCCACTAAAGAGAGACCGGCCGGGAATCGGTAGGATTTTTGGAGGTGACAGTCTGCGCTAGACGAGTGAATCTCCGCCACGCAGTGCAGAGGTCCAGACCCGCCAGCCGCTGCCCGCACGACTCGGCGACTGTCGGCTGCCTGCACCGGCCCCCGCATCAGGGCGGATAGCCTCCAAGGCACAGCGCATCAGGAGCAGTGCAGGGACTCTAGGAAGAGGTCTCTCGCCAAGCCTTCATGAAATAGCGAACCGGGAGCTGAAACCAACCAGAGACAGACCAGTCCCACCCCTCCCTTCGGACACTCCGCAAGGAGCCTGGG
>NW_025999977.1:33521929-33535273 GCF_001458135.2 Marmota marmota marmota
AGAGGAGGAGAGAGGAGAGTGTGTGTGTGTGGTTGGTTTTAGGGAGGGGGGATAGTAGAGGATAGGAAAGGTAGCAGAACACAACAGTCACTAGTATGGCAATATGTAAATCAATGGATGTGTAATTGATGTGATTCATATATGGGCTAAAAATGGGAGTTCATAACCCACTTGAAGCAAAGTGTGAAAGATGATATATCAAGAACTATGTAATGTTTTGAACAACCAACAATAAAAAAATATAAAAAAAAGAAATATTAAATGATTTGCCTAACAGATTTTTGGTAGGCTATAAAACTAGCAGGAGATATTATTAAGATTTCAATCAATTTCCATATTGCTCTAAAATCTGTTATTTTTGCTTGTTTATTGTATCAGCCTTTTTTGAGTGTTTGTAAAGAACACGAGTCTTTGTGAAAGCAAATAGATATTACATAGCAAATATCTTACCACACAAAATTGGTAATAATTTTGTAAATGCCAGGTTAAAATTAAACAGGTTGTTTTAATATAATATTTCCCAGAATTTTAATATTTTAATGAGCAATGCAAATCTCCAAGAGGAAAATAAATAGTTTGACATTTCCTAAACTAGTGTGAAAACAGATTGGTTTTCAAAAGAAATAATTTTCTGTGAACTATAATTTTGTATACTTTCTACTCTGCTATTACCAGTGTATGGTAAATTTATTAATTAGATTAATTTGTAGTATGTACAAATACAAGAAATAAATATTTTTTGGTTGGTCAGCTGATCAAGTAACTAAATATAAATAAAAGGGCATTTGGGGCCTTGGCCAGTGTTTGCTTAATTCTCCAGATTTTACCTTTGACATCTTCTCATAAGGCCATGAATTGCTGACACATAAGCTCAGCCTTCCTCTCATCATTAGGACAATGTTTTACCTTGGTCTGGAGGACTCACCCAATACTATGTGTCAATATAGACACATCCAGATGGGTGGTGTCAATGTGACTCAGACCTTGCCTTGTGTGATGAAATGAACACTCACTCTGATGTCTTTGGTCCAAATCCTTGCTTTGTGCTCGAAATTAAATATTTGTGTTCTTTAAAATCATACGTTGAAATCCAATCCCCAGTGTGATGGTATTTGGAGGCAGGGCTTTTATAAAGTGGTTGGGTCTTGAGTGGAATTCTCATGATTGATATTTGTGCCTTTATTAAGGTTCCAGAGAACCCCCTGCCCTTTATGCCCGTTGAAGACACTGCAAAAAGATGGCCATCTGTAAACCTGGAACTGAGGCTTCTCCAGACACTGAATTTGGCTGGTCTTTGCTTAATTACCCAAACTTTATCTTGGTCTTGGATTTTCCAGCCTCCAGAACTATAAGTATTGAATTTCCAAGGTTTATGAGCCACCTATTAAGTAAGTGGTATTCTGCTTTAACAACCTGAGTGGACTAAGATACCTTGATAATATTTGATTAATAAAAATAGGAAAAATACTCAGTCTAGCTACCAAAGAATAGGCAAATAAAGTGATTATGAGAAAAAAGTTCTACTTGAACAAAAGTTTTTTTAGAATGGCAATATTCAGCATGAAATAGCACATGTTTTAAAAAGGACATATCTTACCCTGCAGGTGAGAATGTAAATATGTACAAATTTCATAGGGGATTTTAGAATATCAGTTAAGATGTTCAAAAGGATTTCAAACCTTAGAGGTAGTAACTTTTCTGGAAATACATCTTAAAATAACCACAAACAAATATTTATCCACAAAATGTTTGTTGAACTATATTTATAATGGTGAAAAATCATACTGAATGAGTGAATTATGGTATATCCATGCAATATGAAACATTATAGTTGCTCAATGATGTTTACAAACATAGCAATGCCATGAGAAATATTTATGAAGAAATACCATATTTAATATAAAAGAAGAATATTTTATTGATAGTTTTGTTTTCCAATTTGTACCAACAGGTAGACAAATGTTCTGAGATAGCTCCACAAATTATTTATGACTGTAAAATTCTGATTTTAGTTCTTAAATTTCTGAGTTTAAAACATTTCCCCAAAGTACTCTAAAAATATTCAGACATAACAATACACAATTGGATAAACATTTGTATATTGTTTTGATAAATCTATCTATTTAGTTGAATTGTTTTCAAATCACATTTCCCCCTCATTTGTATGGGAAAATGCAAACCACTGTGTTTATGTTTTTATCCTCCAAAGTTGTTTTGGAAATAAAATTTTCAAATGTTAGTTTTTAATTTTTATAAAATTTTCCAAATAATTGTTTTTAAGACAGAGTTTTTACAAATATAGATCCTTGCAACTCTGGAAAAAAAATGCATCCAACGTTTGGTTGCCTTACTATCTTTTTTAAATTAAAACTTTACATTCACATCTCTGTCAATATTCAGATGGCCTATGGGGCAGGGCAGGGAGACAAGTAATGTACTGGTAACAGTCTTTTCAGGAAAACCATGTCAAAAATTCTGATTCTTCATTGTCAGGCAAACTATATTTGATGTTACCAAATAAAACCAAATCAAAGTTTGAGTAGCTTTCACAAGAGCCCAATGACTGTCTTAGCTGCCCCTGTATTTATTTATCTTACCAGCCAGCCATACTGTTCTTGGTTTCTAGAGAGGGCAGCATTATAATCCCATCTCCTGTGTCTAACCTGGCTTCCACCTCATGAGTTCAGAAACATTGGATTACCAATATTCTACTCTGAAAGTTTTTTTTTCTTTGTGCTTATTGTGCTTACAAATTGCTTGAAAATATTTTTAAGCTTTGTCCACAGGGACTTACTGTATCCCACTGGATTGTTCTCTCCTAGGAATTGGAGTCAAACTCTAATTTTTCAAGATTCTTTGGCTTCTACTTCAGTTTCTGCATCATAATATTTGCTCAGCCTCGGAAAAGTTGTTCACATAATAAGGACTGACTCACTAAGGAACCATATCTACTGATAAAGTATCATTTGAACTAGGCACAATTTCAACTCACATTTCATATTTTGGTACAATATGTTCAATGATTCGCTGCTATTGACAGTCTTCTTCTTGCAAGAATATTTCAATTAGCCTTTTAAGCTAGCTATTTGAGGCAAGCACCTTAGAAGCAAGTCTAGCACCACAATGACATTCAGACAAGTGATTCAATTTCCTGGCTCACCAGTTAGTCGAGGAATCAGTCTCATTATGTTTCAAGGAATTTATGATAAGAAATGCCTGCTTTAAAATACTCAAATAGCTGGAGAGCCCTGCAGGTTGCCAGGAATTTAGGACATACTTTACAATGGCTCATTTACATCTATGGCACAATAAAATCAATTTTAGGAAGGAAGTGGATGATAGGGGGTTGGCAGGGGCAAAGCAGAACATAATAAAATTCAAGTAGTTTGCCTGTAAGAATTTGATATTTCATGAAAAACACAAGAAAAAAATCTCTGATGAATCAAATGAAAAAAAAATAATTTTAGAGTTTATAGTTTTCTTCTTGTCTGCCTAATATTAACCAAACATTGTGATTTATATTTTTCATATTAATATAATTAATTTAAAATTCATTCACACTGTGGAAAGTACATATTGCTAACCCAGGCTTCTCAGGTACAGAAAGACTCTGACGTTAATGGATTAGTCTAAAGTCACACATTCCAAATTATTGGGCTTCAGTTTGTAATGCAGAGTTCACTCTGCAGCCCATATTATTTCTATAACAAACATAGCACCTTCTGCCAAGCCAGTAAATATTTGGGAAGACATTCTTTGAGACATTAAATGAACTGTAAGTAATGGTTTCAAGCATTACTGCTGAAATTTCATCAATGCTTTGGCAAAATGTGTTTTTGATTATAGAAGAAATGTATATGTGTGTTCATTTGAAATTTACAAAATATGCAAAAGAATAAAACAATATGAAAAGAATGCCAAAGATTATAGTCAGAATACAGTTTTTCTCACTTATAAACCTGTTACTGAGATGCAACCAGATGTGCTGCTAAATGCCCATCAATGTGAGATTACCGGCTCATTAACATTCCACAGTACACTCCTAATAAATGTTGGAGTACAAGAGAAGCCAGATGAAGCTGACCCAATCATTGTTATATTGCAAAGATACATCCATTTAGAATGAATTAAGTGACTTTTCTCTGAAGCTTAGTTAAGAGATAGACATAGATAGTGAGTTTACATCACAATCTAATCTCAGACAGAGTTGGTGAGAATTCTAGCAGAATTAGAGACTACAAAAACTGTTTTCCATGGAGAGGATACATTAAGAAGGCAGATTTAAGCAAATGAATAGCATTAAATTATTTTTATAACTAACAGATAATATTGCATATATTTGTCATGAACAATATAAGGTGTGGAAGAATATATTTATATTGTGAAATGCCTAAATCTAGACAATCAACATGCATTATCTCACATGCTAATCATTTCTATGCTGAGAACACTTTACATCCATTCTCTTAGCACTTTTCAGGGATAAAATATATCACTTACTATAGTCTCTGTATTGGACTATAGATCTCTTGAAGTTGTTTCTCCTATCTGCCATTTTCTATCCTTTCACTGGCTTCTTCTCAACACCCCCCTCACACACCTCAGTCCCGGGATAATGACCATTTACCCTCTGCTTCTCTATGGTCAACGTTTTTATATTCCACACGAGTGAGATTCTTTGGTTTTTTTTTGCATCTAACTTATTTCACTTTACATAATATCTTCCAAATTCATTCATGTTTTCATAAATGACGGGATTCCATTACTTTTTAGGGCTAAATAGCATTCTTTTGTGAATGTTTATCATATTCTCTTTATCCATTCATCTATTGATGGATGTTTACATTGATTCCACATCCTGGCTGTTATGAGAGTGCTACACAGACGTGGGAATGCAGCAATGTGTACAACAAACTGATTTCATTGTCTTTGGATGTTCATCCTGTTTGAGAAGGCTGGGTCATATGATGGTGACCATAGTTTTTGAGAACCCTCCCCCTTTTTTCAGTGTGTGCGGTTTCCCTTTTCTGCACAGTCTCACTGTCACATGTGAACCTTTTCTCTTGAAAGTAGCCATGTTAATAGAGTTGAGGCAAAAATCTCATTGTGGTTTCATTTTTCCTGGTAACTAGTGATGTTCCCCATTTTTTTTCACATACCTGTTAGCCATGTGTGTCTTTATTTGAGAAATATCTATTCAGTCATTCTCTCATTTTTAAATAGGGTTGTTTTGTTTTCTTGCTACTAAGTTGTTTGAGTTCCTTATACATTTCAGAAGCAGGTCTAGCATTCCTAATACAGAAAGATAAATTCTTAAACATTCCAAAATCTGAAACTTTTAAGATCAACATGATATCACAAGTAGAATACTCCACACTTGTTGTCAAATGATGGGGTCATAGCTAAACCACAGAAATACTAAAACATATTATACGAAGTTACCTTCAGGTTATGTTTACATAAGGTGTATATGAAAAACAAATGAATCTTGTGTGTAGATTTGGGTCCTATGTTCAAGATGTTTTAGTGTATTTATACAAATATTCCAAAATAATAAAAAATTGAAGTGTTTTAGGGAAACTTCTGGTCCTAAACATTTCAGATAAAGGATATTCAATCTCTGCAAGTTCTTATCTGATATAGTATTTAAAAATATTATCTTGCATTCTGTCGTTTGTCTCTTCATTCCGTTGGTTGCTTCCTTTGCTCTTTGTTTTTATCAATCCCATTTGTCTGTTTTTACTATTCTTGCTTGTACTGTTGTGTTCTCCAAAAAGTCATAGCCTAGATCAACATCATGGAATTGTTCGTGTATATTTTCTTCTAGTAGTTTATCAGCTTCAGTTTTTACCTTCAAATATTTAATTCATTTTGACTTTGCTTTGTATATGGTCTAAGAGTATAATTACATTGCTTTGCATCTGGATATCCAATTTTGAGAGGACTTTCTTTTTCCCATTGTCTGTTCTTGGTGACTTTGTTTAAAATTAGTTGGTCTTAACTATGTGAATTTATTTTGGGGTTCCCTGTTCTGTTTCATCAGTCTATGTGTTGATTTTTGTGTCAATATTATACTGTTTTGACTATTATAGGTTTGTACTGTATTTTTAAATCAGGTAGGGAGAAACCCCCATTTTTTTGTTTATTTATTTATTTAGTAGACATAGGATTGAACCCAGAGATGCTTAACCACTGAGCCACATCCCCAGTGACACCGCCCCTCCCTTTTTCTTTTTATGGGGCAGGGTCCCACTAAGTAGCTTAGGCCCTCACTAAGTTGCTGAGACTAGTTTTGAACTGGAGATCCTCCTGTGTCAGCCTCCCAAATCTCTGGGATTACACTCATATGCCACCAAGCCAGGCTTGTTGATTTTGTGTGTGTGTGTGTGTGTGTGTATGCGCACGCTTGTACTGTCAAGATTGATTTGACGATTTGGGGGTCTTTGTGGTTCATAGAAATTTTAGGAATTTTTTCTCTATTTCTGTGCATAATGTCACCTATATATTGCTTGGAGTAATATGGACATTTTAGCAATATCAGTTCTTCCAATCAATGAACATAGGAATTTTTTCTATATTTTTATTTCTTTTTCAGTTTCCTTCATTGGTGTTTAATAGTTTTTAAAGTAGGGATCTTTCATATCCTTGATTAAATTTATTACTAGGTATTTTATGCTTTTCCAGAAGATGATTTGCTCAACTAAAAAATTAGCATTTAAAATATTCTTGATGTACATTTACAGTTTTTCCTTCAAAGAGATAGCCCATTTTTACAACTCCTGGCAGCAACAGAAGTTATCTTTTCACAATACTTTTGCCAACATAGAATATTATTATGGAAAAATATATTCAGTGTCTTAATTTAAATTATTTTGATTATTGAGACAGAACAGTTTTATGCTTATTTGCTTTTTCTAATTTATTCAGTCATAAAATAATACAATTACATACTCTCTTTTTATTATCATGGATTATGATATTGCTACCCCCAATTTCCAAAAGCCATTCTTAAGAAGCAGCATAGAATAATGAAAAATGCAAGCACATTGGCTACAGAATGACTTAGTATTCCAATTCCACCTGTGATTCTTATATGACTCTAAGACTTAACAAGTTAATCTCCTTATTAATCTCTGAAGCTAATATTCCTTATTTTAAAAATGGTGATTATATTTTCAATTCCTAGTGATTTCTGTGTATCTAAAATGCAACCATACACAGGCATGCTGTGTTTTATTGAGCTTCTGTTTATTTCACCTTGTAGATGCTACATTTATTGTAAACTGAAGAATTGTGGCATTTCTGTGCCAAATAAATATTTCAGCACCATTTTTCTAACAGTGTGTGTTCAGTTCACATCTCAGTTCCACTTTTGCTAATTATCACATGATTTTAAACTTTTTCATTATTATTACATTTTATGGTGATCTGTGATCTCATGAATTGTGACCAAATGGTGAAGTTAATCCACAAGTGGTATTTGTGTTCTCACTGCTCCACTGACCAGCCATTCCTCCAACCCCCTCCTCTTTTGTCTCTATTCCCTGAAACACCCAGCATTTAAATTAAATCAACTGATAATCTTAAAGAAAGGAAAAGATGATCCTCTCTCACTTTAAATCAAAAGCTAAAAATGATTAAACTTAACAAGGAAGACATACAGAATAAAGCTTGAGCTAGGCTATGACTTTTGTCCTATTATTTAGCCAAGTTGTGAATGCAAAGAAAAAGTTCTTGAAGGAAATTGAAAGTGCTCCTCTAATGAACACTTGAATGATAAGAAAGTAAAACAGCCTTATTGCTAATATGCAGTAAGTTTTAATGGTCTGGATAGAATAGCAAACTAGCCACAGTATTATCTGGAGGCAAAGCCTATCCACAGAACGGCTCAAAACCTGTTTAATCTATGAAGACTGAGAAAGGTGAGGACGCTTCAGAAGAAAAGCTTAAAACTAGCAGAAGTTGGTTCACAAATGTAAGAAAAGAACCCATCTCTACAACATCAAAGTGCAAGGTGAAGCAGCAAGTGCTGATGTAGAAGCTACAGGAAATTGTCTACAAGATTGAGCTAAGATCATCAATGAAGGTGGCTAAACAGCAGGGACCATCTGAAACTAATATACAGAGAAGAGAAGTCATGCCTGGTTTGAAAGCTTAAAAAGACAGAGTAAGTCTCTTGTTAGGGGATAATGAGGCTTGTGACGTTAAGTTGAAGCCATCACTTAGGTAATACTCCAAAACTCCTAGGGCCTTTAACAATTGTCGGTGCTCTATAAATGCAACAACAAAGCCTGGATGACAGCATATCTGTCTTCAACATGGTATACTGAATGTTTTAAGTCCCCTGTTGGAACCTGCTGCTCAGAAAAAAATATTCTTTTCAAAATATTACTGCTCAATGACAATGTGCCTGGTCATCCAAGAGCTCTGATGGAAATGTAAAATGAAATTAATGTTGCTTAGTGCAGGGTGTATACCTGTAATCCCAGAGGCTTGGGAGGCTGAGGCAGGAGGATCAAGAGTTCAAAGCCAGCCTCAGCAAAAGCAAGGTGCTAAGAATCTCAGTCAGACACTGTCTCTAAATAAAATACGAAATAGGGCTGGGGATGTGGCTAAGTGGTTGAGTGCCCCTGAGTACAATCCCTAGCAACATAAATTTACTTCTAGTTTTATAAGTAAGGGCCAAGATATTTTATAAAATATAAAATCTCATATAAGTCTCATCAAAACTCTATGGGATACACTTCCGTAAACATTTAGTATCATCCCTATTTTTTTTTTTTAGTTTAGCTACTTTGATATGTGTGTAATGATAAGTTATTGTAGTTAAAATTACATTTCTCTAAATATTAATTATATTAAATATTGTCTAATATACATATACTACCTTACTTTGACTATACATTTTACATTCAGATCCATGGTTGATTTTAAATTATTTGTTGTGTATTGTAATATATATATATATATATATATTAGGTTTAGATTGTAGTCCTTGAACTCTTCTCTTTTTTTTTTATTTCATCTATTGAGGAGCCTTTTCATCTTCTATTTTAATTGTTTTTGCACTTTTGTCACATATGGATTGGACATATTTACAACAGCTATTTCTAGGTTGTCTATTCCATTGATCTTTTTTCTACTACTCCATCAAAATCACACTGACCTGGTAAAATAGGCATATGATGTCTCAACATAAGATTGAGAAATTTTTATTACTTTGTTTTAAGCATTTTATGTTATCATATTGGTTTCTTTATGTAAAGAAAAGGCTTGCATATATCTACAAAATATTTTGCTAGGATTTTCTTTAAAATTGTATACATCTAAGTATCAATTTGTGCAAAAATGACAAATTTATTATACCATGTCTTCAATTATATGAATACTGTACACCTACATTTAGGTCTTTGATTTCTTCCATTGACGTCCAGTAGATCTGAGCATACAGATCCTGTATGTGTTTTATTTATTTAGCGATATTTATAACTGTATATGTATTTTACCTTCTTTTTAGAGTGATTGTAAATAGTATGGTTCTTAATATTTCTTTGCACATGATCTGCCCTTGAGTTCACATATCCTTTATACTCTTTTTAACCTAATATTGAGCCTGTCCAGTTATTTTTTAAAAAAATTTTAGTCATTTCATTTTTGTTATTTTTTCTTTGATAATTTTATATGTGATATTTATTCACAGTTTTTTATCTGTTTTTTAAGTAATGTTTATAGTTGCATGTTGAAGCATTTTTATGATAGTTGCTTTAAAATCTTTGCCAAGTTATTTTGACATCTATGTCATTTCATAGGCACCTATTTATTGCCCTTTCTCATTCAATTATGGTTACACTGGTTCTCAATATAATGAGTGACTACTGATTATGCCCTGGACATTTTTGTTATTATGTTGTATGTCTTTGGGTCCTTATTAATCTCATTTTCAGCACATTATCTTGATTAACTTATGGGCAAATTCTGATGCAAGTATATGTCCATCTCCCTGCTAGATCCCATTAAAATCACCCTGATAAAAGTAGAGCATCAGTTCCTTCTGCTTCATTGAAAAGAATTAAGGTTGAAGTGCAGTTCTTCCCTTAGGTCCACTAAAACCTTCCCAGCAAAGGCAAAGCATCTACTAGACTGTCCCATTGTCTCAGGAGTGGTGTAAGCTCAGCTTCTTCCTGAACATTTCTGACAGCAGCAGCTGGAAATTGGATGATTATCTCATATCACCTCATTTTACTTTATTGATGCTTCATGAGAACAAGTGAGGACTCTGTTCCTTGTTGGGCCTTCCTCATACTAGTTCTAAGGGGAGGTTGACTCTCAAACAATCTATTCAAACCACATCATTTCACTTTGTTGCTGCTAGGTGGGGTCAAAGCTTAGTGCTCCACTGTGTTCCAATAATTTGGCTTTGTATGTATGTATATGTGTGTGTGTGTGTGTGTGTGTGTATGTGTATGCATGCTCTGAAGGTTCGCCTTCCTGTGGGTGCTGGGCTCCGATGACAATGAGAAAGAATTAAATGTAGTGAGGTACAGGCTAACCTCATCTTATTCCATCTCCCTCACTCTTGATGCTGCTGGCCAGTGACAGGCTCAGCGTGCTACGATGTTCACTAATGCCCCATGGGCAAAGTAATTGGGTAAGAGAAGTGAGAGCACTGCTGCCTGTTTCATTGAGCTGTTAAAATCCATTCCCCACTTACCTCTACCAACACTATCATGATAGAGGAGAGTACTGTAGCCTGCTTCCACCAGGAATCTCCCCACTTAGTCTCATTAAAAGTGTAATCTTGAGGTCAGTTTCTTCCATTGGTGTTTGAACAAAATAGGCCATGCATTGAAAAAGACTTCCTGTCCTGAGGGCTGTTCTTTCTGGATCCTTTTAGCTAGGAGGAGCCCACTTTTCTTGGAGGCTTTTGTTTGTTTACTGTGTCGGTTCCTGTTGGCAGTTTTGAGCTAGAGGTTTCTAGAGCTCCCCATCTGTACATGAAGTGTATCCCCAATAAGAAAACCCAGAGAACCATTTCCATGTTCTTCAAACACCAAGATCTCTATGAGCTATTCCCCTTTCTTTCCACTTACATTAGTTTCCTAAGGGTGCCATAAAAGTTTCTGCAAACTCAGTGCCTGAAAACAAACAAAAAACAATGTTCTCTCTGAGTTCTGGAGTTAAATGTCTAAAATCAAGGAGTCAGCAAATCTCTGCTTCCTTCAAAGTCCCTAGTAGAGAATCCTTTGCCTCTCAACTCCTAGAATCTTAATGTGTTCCTTGGCTTAATCCCAGTTTCTGCTCCATCTTCTGTGTCTTCTTAAAATCATACTGGTTGTTTAGGGCCCTCCTAATCCAGGATAATCTTATCTGGTTCCCCTTTGTATCCATTTCTACAAAGATAATTTTTTTTTCCAAATATAGCCACATTTTAAGAGTTCCAGAGGTTAGAACTTAAATATATCTTTTTGAGAGGCACTGTTCAACCAACTATACCATCTTTCAGAGATGTATGTTTGTTGTGTTATTTGCTGATGCTTTAGTTACAAGATTAAGAACTAAGAGGAATGGAGCTATCCTGCTTGGTCAAAATCCTGTTCATTTTTAAAACTTAATTTATTGCTTATGTGTCCTATTGAAAACTGTTATGTTTTAACAGGTGTTTTAATTATTCTCTTGAGTGATAGAAGCAGCCTCTGGGGAAATCCTGAACATGAAGACCATCCCTGATTAAAAGGGAACATCATTGCCTCGAGGGCATTTAATTTAGTTCATTAATTATGTTCTATCCTCTATTCAATGCTTGTAGCAGTTACATTTTGCCACCAGAGTGCTCCATAACAAATCCCAAGTTTTGTGGTTTAAAATAATATTAATTTAGTAGTGAGCATATAGATCAGCATTTACTCAGAGGTCAGCTGAGTGGTCATTCTGGTCTCAGCTGATCTAATGTGGTTTCAACTGGGATGACTGAAATGATTTGCTCTGTGCCATTTGTTCTTCATCTCCCTGAAAGCTAGCCTGGACATGGCCCTGGTGATCAGAGAGCATGAATGAGCAGAAGCACACAAGTGCTTTGACAAAACTCTGCATCACCTAAGCTACCATCACACTGGCCAACCAAAAATAGTCACGTGGCAGTACTTACAGTCAGAGCAAAAGGATCAGGTTACAATGTAACTGAGGCCATTCATGCAACAGTCTACCATGATGTCAATGTAGGTCTGGGGTACCAAATAGTAGATGTGCTATGATATCATCTCCAATAAGAGATAGATTTTCTTAAAATCCATTCACTTACCTCAAACAAAAATTTCATGTCAATAAATACTATATTGACCTCTCCATATTTCCTGCTCCTTTTAGTTGAATATCAACTTCGAACTATAAATAGTCATTAACAAATTGAGAATGAGATCTGCATTGTTTAGAAAACATTTGGGAATCATAATAGGGCTCCTTTTTTCTTGTTGGCATGAGAGGGAACAAGCCAAAAATCACTCTTTTTTTTTTAAACTGAGAATACAACTAGAGCTGACCTTCCAAATTTTTAAACTTAATTTACTAGGTGGAATTAAACTTAAGAAATATATTAGGGCCACAGCACCGTTATCACTTTTATTCTGATTACATTTTAGCAGAAATATTTTAAATAAAGTGAATTTCCTTAATGTTTGTAAAATTATCCCAGATTTACCATTTTTTGTACAGAGTATACATAAGACACCCAGGTCTTATTTTAAACATCTGGCAATTCCTTGATTATCAAAATCATTATGTTATAGGAGCAAGCTCAAAGAAAACCCTCTTCATTCTCTTAGACTAGCTTTCAAAATTAGACCATAAGTCTTTCTGAAGGGCTAAATATGCAACTAAAGTCATAGAAGAAGTCTAAAGTATCATTAATTCATTTAGTACAGAACAGATATCTTAAATTTCTGTTTGTGACCCTCATTTGGAATTATGAGAAAGACAGGGAAGATCAATCTGCATAAGGGAAATTTTCCACAATGTTTTTAAATCAATTTTCTTTGCAAAATATAATGAAGCATCGAACTGAATATGTTTAGCTTCACATGTTTTGAAAGTTTGTTTCTTTGACAGAATATATAAAATAGAGTCTGAGACAAATTTTACAAGTACAATGATCTGGACTTAGAAAATCATTATTTTTCTCTTGGTGTTAATATAACTTGCCTAAGAAATAAGATAAACTAACTGGGTCAATAATTAAATTTCCCATTCTTTCAAAAAATATATATATAATCTATTATACATATATATATACATATATCTAATATCAAATATATAAATATAAATATATATATATATATATATATATATATA
>NW_025999977.1:33539352-33543950 GCF_001458135.2 Marmota marmota marmota
TATATATATATATATATATATATATATATATATATATATATATATTATACCTTAGATAGTAAGTGGAAAGACCATAAGAAACCAGTCCTTCTCTTATATAAGATGCTTCAGTGAAAGAAATTCATGAGGGCAAGACGCTGTTCATAAGATTAGAATTACGGTGGAGGGAATATCATCAATGCAGAATCCAGATGAGGAAATGGAAAGCTGAGCTATGTGTTTGCATAATTAGGTGCTGCTTTAAAGCCCTATTAGACCCATAGGACTTTCACTGCAGAAATAAGGCAGCTACATAAAGAATACCAAGAGTAATGAATCTTGTGGCCCTAACATTATCACAACTATCAAGTGTATCAACCACATTCCTTTGGAAAGCCAGTGCTTGAGTTGCAAGTAGCATTAGAGGGTTCTTTTAAAGATAAGAATCCCTCTCTTCCTTTTGTTTCCTGATCGCTGCATCTGGTAGATAAATCCATATTTATTTGTAACTGTCTGTTTTAAGTATGCATACTTTTAGGCAAACTATGGAGAAATTTTGAAAGTTAGTTCCTTATACCATCAGTATTCTAGCAACTCATTCTCAATCAATGTCATCATGATTATTACACAAAACTTGCGATTTTTTTCTAGATCCTATTTTTGTATATATATGGATATACTTTTGTGCTATAAAGTATTTTGACAATCATATATTGTTTTTGTTCAAAAGCTTTAAAGCAGTCACCCATTTTATGTATGAATACAATGAGTGATTACTCAAATAAAAAATTTAAGTATCTAAGGAATTTTTGTGATGTTATTCAACCCATATTATTAAAATGAGATCTTATATAAAAATTTTTTAATACTAGACTAAATTCAGATTCAGGGATTAACAAATTGAAAGAGATATTGTAAGAATGTGTAAGTAACATTTATGTTGTGTCCCTGAAGAGGTTAACTTAATTTCAGGAAAGCGAACATGCCTGAAATTAGTTTTTGTAATGTGTTTGATTGTTGCCTTCCTTGGAACCATTGTGAAAGCATTTGAATTCTCCCTGCCTCTTTTTGAGAAGAAAATAAATTATTTTCTTTCTATGTACTGCCTATGATTTTATTACAGAATCCATGAGGTAGGACCTAAAAATGAATTTGAATATCTTCAAAAACAGGGAGAACTATGTTAAAAACATTATTATTATTAAAATCCTTAAATAAGAAGTTACCATGATATTTAAAATCAATATCACTTTTTCTACCAGCAGCATGCTGTGCCCTATCAAGCAAGTTTATCATTCAGTGTTGGAATTGCTCCAGCTGTGAACTCTCTAATATGAGCTATTCTTTGCTTCAAACCGTTCGGGAAACTACCTCTCTCCTTCCATGATGTTAAAATGACTCTTCTGGCAATTATTCAGGCAGACTTTTTTTTTTTTAAGAAGAAAATACCCTTTTCATCAAAGGGCTAACCCCTACTGTTTTAACAAATATTACTTCTCTTCACTTAATGCTATGAGGGAAGATTATTGTAAACAGAAGCTGTTTTCATCTGTATAAAATAATTTATAAACTCATGACTTATTACAATGAAAACACTTTAAAGCAGCAGTGCATCTGGCATGTGAAGATGATGAGGCATTATTCAAATAAATACTTGCCCCCCAGACACTAATGGATGTGACTGACACAGCTCTGGTTTTAAGCCATGAATCTATTTTTAATTTTTAAATACTTTGCTATAACTAAGGCAGGGAGCAAACATGAACACAACCAACCAGAGATTCATTCAAATCCTACTTTAATGTTCAACAAACTGAATGCAATTTTGCATTTTTAAAGTTTATGTGGTCTTTCTTAAAGGATTTGTAGAGAATTAGCCTATGTGTTTTCCAATTTGTAGAGAATTAGCCTATGTGTTTTTTGAAGGATTAGCTCTTATAGCATCCAATGGTTATTTTCAATGTACAATTGAAATACAGAGGAAAACTTTTCATTTTGAATACCAGCCAACTTAATTATAAAGTCCTTTTCCACTCACTGATGAATTATTTCTGGGCATGACAAATTTTGTAGTTCTAAATTATGATGCCCTACTTGAATCAGTTTTCCTGATAGCCATTGTCAGGAACTGAGGATCTACGAGAGCTCTATACTAAGCCATGTGCTAACTCTAAAAATGATAATAGTCTTTTACCAATGTAAATCCTTGGAATCTCCTCCTAATTTGTCTATTAGGGCTCATCATAGGATTTATCAGAAATCATAGGCCAGAAAAGATAAATTCTCAGAAGACTAACTGAACAAAAAAAAAATATGAATTCACTAAAAAAACTCTCAAAAATTCTGATTCACAGATTAAGTCTCACCTAAAGTTTTGTGACATGCCAAGCTCATGAACTTGATGAGTCATAGACTTCCTATTGGTAGACCCACCTTCTCAGTAAGCCTGTACTTTATAGAGAGTCTCCCATTCCTGAATCTGTCTTATTTCACTTAGCATGATGTTCTTCATTTCCATTGATTTGACAGAAAAAAAAATGCCATAATTTCATTCTTCTTTATGACTGAGTAGACCTCCATTGTGTATATATAACACACTTTCTTAATAAATCTATTGACGGGCATCTGGGTTGATTCCATAATTTAGCTTTTGTGAATTGTGGTGATATAAACATTGAAGTGGCTGAAATACTATAGTGTGCTTACTTTGGTTCTTTTAGTAAGATAATGAGGAGTAAGATAGCTAGGTCATATGGTGGTGCCATCCCTAGTTTTTTGAGGAATTTCCATTTGGTTTTCTAGAGTGGTTGTACCAGTCTTGCAGTCAGTCCCACCAAATATGCACAAGTCTACTTTTTTCCCCATATCCTTGCCAGCATTTATTATTGTTTATATTCTTGATCCTTGCCATTCTGACTGAAATAAGATGAAATCTTAGTGTAGATTTTTAAATATCTTTTTCTTTAGTTGTAGACGGACATAGTACATTTACTTTATTTATTTATTTAAAAAATTTTAGAGGTTGATGGACCTTTATTTTATTCATTTATTTATACGTGGTGCTGAGAATTGAACCCAGTGACTCACACATGCTAAGCAAGTGTTCTACCTCTGAGCCACAGCTCCAATCCTACTTTATTTATTTTTATGTGGTGCTGAGGATAGAACCCAGCACCACACATGTGCCAGTCAAGCACTCTACCAATGAGCCATAATTCTAGCCCTTTAGTGTACCTTTGATTTGCATCTCCCTGATAGGTGGACATTGAACATTTTCTCATATATTACTTGCGCATTTTTGTTTCTTCTTTTGAAAAGCGTCTGTTTAGTTCTTTTACATATTTGTTGATGTCTGTTATTTGTATTTTTAGTGTCAAGTCTTTTGAGTTCTTTATATATTCTGGATATTAATCCCCTATAGATGGAGTAGTTGGCCAAGATTTCTTCCCATCCTGTAGGCTCTCTCTTCACACTCTTAATCATTCCCTTGGCTGTGCAGAAGCTTTTTAATTTGACGCCATTCCATTTATAGATTCTTGGTTTTATTTCTTGAGTTTGAGGGGTCTTGTTAAGGAAGTCAGTTTTCTCTCATGTAAAAGAGTACAAAAAGGGAAGGAAGAGGAAAGGAAAGGATATCAAAAAGATTTAAAGAAGATCAGTAATGTAGAAGAAGGAGATCAAGAAACACAGTGGAGGGAGAGGAAAAGGGATGCAGTGCAGAATGAATTATGGAAAAGTCATGTAACTTGCACATATAAATACAATACAGGGAATTTTACCTTTATGTATAAGTCAAAAGAAAAAATAAAAATAAATATCAACATATTCATATATATTATGTGAATTATATGAAATATAAATAAATAGATGAACAAAAAAAGTTTAGCAGAATAGAGGTATTTAAAATAGAGATATTTATTTATTTATTTATTTTATTGGTTGTTCAAAACATTACAAAGCTCATGACATATCATCTTTCATACATTTGATTCAAGTGAGTTATGAACTCCCATTTTTATCCCAAATACAAATTGCAGAATCACATCAGTTACACATTCACAGTTTTTACATAATGCCATATTAGTGACTGTTGTATTCTGCTGCCTTTCCTATCCCCTACTATCCCCCCTCCCCTCCCCTCTCATCTTCCCTCTCTACCTCATCTGCTGTTGTTTAATTCTCTCCCTTGTTTCCCCCCCTTTCCCTCACAACCTCTTATATGTAATTTTGTGTAACATTGAGGGTCTCCTACCATTTCCATATGCTTCCCCTTCTCTCTCCCTTTCTCTCCCCCAACTCGTCTCTGTTTAATGTTAAACTTTTCCTCATGCTCTTCCTCCCTGTTCTGTTCTTAGTTGCTCTCTTTTTTTTTTTTAATTTTTTATTGTGGGTTGTTCAAAACATTACAAATTTCTTGACATATCATATTCCACACTTTGATTCAAGTGGGTTATGAACTCCCACCTTCACCCCATACACAGATTGCAGAATCACATCAGTTACACATCCATTGATTTACAAATTGCCATCCTAGTGTCTGTTGTGCTCCGCTGCCTTTCCCATCCTCCACCCTCCCCCCTCCCCACCTCTCCCCTCCCCTCCCCTCCTCTCTCTCTACC
>NW_025999977.1:33544750-33573426 GCF_001458135.2 Marmota marmota marmota
GGGGTGGGGGGCGGCTCTGCCCCTCAGTAGGTCGCTGGGCCTGCTCTGTGGATGGTCACAGTTCCCTCTACCTTGCCAGCGCAAGGGGAGTGGGCGGCTCTGCCTCTCAGCAGGCAGCTGCTCCTCTTCTGCTGGTGGGTCGCAGGCCCGCCTACCTTGCAGGAGTGATTGGAAGCTCTCCTTAGTTGCTCTCTTTATATCAAAGAAGACATTTGGCATTTGTTTTTTAAGGATTGGCTAGCTTCGCTTAGCATAATCTGATCTAATGCCATCCATTTCCCTGCAAATTCTATGATTTTGTCATTTTTTAGTGCTGCCTAATACTCCATTGTGTATAGATGCCACGTTTTTTTTTTTTATCCATTTAAAAACAACATTGCCTTCAAATCCATTCCTGCTTTGGAAAGATGGAGAATGGGAGGGGAAAAGGAGGAGGGAAAAGGGGGATTGTGATCTGAAATTTTGTCAGGATGAACCCAACTACTATGTATAATGATGATAAAGCTCTAAAAAGAAAAAAAAAAACCCTGAAAACAACAACAATGACAAAATAAATGTAAATGACAAAGAGAGGGAGAGAGAATCCTGTTGCTCTGGAGCCTACTCAGAACCACGAAGGTCTTGGAATATTTGAAGAATAAATCAGGGATGTACGTGTCAAATGGGAATACACTCCAAATACAAGGTGAATGGGGCCCAGCAATCATTATTTTTTCTCTCTTAATATTAAAGCATAATACATATGTTTTTCACCATACAAAGTCCCTTATATAATGGGCATTTTTAAATTGACAAGATTCTAGAATTTCAAGGGAAATATCTCATTCTAATATGCTTGTTATGTCAGTACATTAGGTATCTCAGTAGCTTTTGCTCTTAAAATGTTAGATTAGCTCTAGGTCCAGGAATTCAACTCATAGATACACACAGAAGCAATAATAATATAGGTACATACAAACACTCCAGGGCAAGTGTCAATCACAGCATCATTCATAACAGCCAAAATGTGGCAATAACCCCAACATTTACTGAGTAATGAATGAAACAAATAATGTGGCATATCAATTCAATAAAATGTTATTTGTCAGTAAAAGGAATAAAGTACTGTAAATGTTACAACATGATTGCACTTTCAATATACTATGGTAAGTGGAAAAAATATGCAAAGGTCCAAATTTTATACAATTTCATTATAGGAATTATTCCAAAAAGGTAAAAATTGCAGAGACAGAGTAACATTCGCCTGATGCTGGGGTTAGGGACAGGGAATAACTACCATAGTCATGAGGTTTCTTTGTGGGGTGACAAAAATATTCTAAAATGGACTAGGGAGGTGGCTACATATTTTCAAAATCAACAAAATGAGTGAATTTTATAGTATGCTAATTGTCTTTCTCATTTCGTTTTAAAAATTCTATCCTACAAAGTAATTTCGGAAATTTTTTTATTAATTGAGAATAACAATAATTTTCCTTCTAAAAACACAAAGGGCATTTGATTACTCAAAATAAGAAGTCCCAATTTTTTAATTTAATTGCATTGACTGGGGTCTCAGCAGGACTGATTAAATAATATTCTGATAATTTTTTCTGTATGTTTAAATCAGATGGAATTAAATTTGAAAAAAAAATTACAGGGGTGAAAGAGGAGTTAGTAATCTTCAGAAAGAGTAAGGCAGAGATTAACAGATAGCTGCCCAGCTTCTCTTCTCTGTGGACAAATGGATAGTATGATTTACCATTTACCACTAGGATCTGGAGCCTAAGGTCCAGCCACTTCTATAGAAATCACCAGACACAGAGATGGAACCCATTTTAACCTCACATCTCTCTTCTTCTCACCTACCTCATTTCTTCCAATGTTTCCAACTAGTTTAAACAGTATATTTAGAGCACTCCTCTCCCTTGCCACACACTGTACAGCAAAGAAAAAGCAGGAACGGATCCTAAGACAAACATATCCAGAGTTGGCACATGGGTATCTAAATAATTTCACCACTATGTTCAACCTAACTTCTTAAGCACACTACCTCTTGTAACACTAAGTGTTCTCTAGGCTCCTTCTGTTATGTTACACCAGACACCTCTTCACAATTTTCTTTGCATCACTCTTTTATAATCTTCTGTGCATTAGATATTCTATCATCTTAAAAAACTTCATTTGCTGCATGAATACTCAGTGATAATTTTACCACAAAGTCACTGTAGAAGGTGTATATCCTGTCATTCAAGTGATAAAAGTTCAGCTTCTCATTTTTTAAAATTATTCTGTTTAATCTTCCCCAGTGGACTATAATCACTATGAAAGCAAGGAATATGTCCTAGATACTAATATCCAGAATAGCTAACAAACATAATGTGCAGAAAATTATGGGTTTTTAAAAAAGGTTATACAATGATGTGACATTTGTTTCCCAAAATGTGTGAAGGGTGAAATTAAAGCATGATTTTTGACTCATCGTAAGAAACTAATATTCATGCTTTCTCTTGTACTTCCATCTGCTACTTTTATTTTGAAGAAATGACAGATTTGGAAAGGTTCATTGCCTGATGCACAGAAAGGTACAAAGCAATACCCAAAGCTAGCATGTTTTCCTCCTTACCATCCCATTAATTTTATGCAATTAATGAAGTTACTCAGGTGATAGCAAATTCTCTGAAAACCTGTGATGTAACATAGTATGTCTTGGATGAGAAGCCATTAGAAGTGAGAGTGTAGCTCAATGGCTAGGGAGGCTGTTGGAATACCCTCAGAAAAGCTAATAGGTTTTCAGTGGTGAAAAAGGAGATTGATAATTATATTCACAGGAATGTGAGATTTTGTCTATTAGATCATGTCCATGGTTTACTGAGTAAGCATTCACTTTTTTTGTTTTACATTCCTTTTTTTTAAACTTAATAAAGTTTATTTTTCCAAATATGCCATTGATTGGCCCAGTTCATTCATCTTCACTAGTAGCTGGGGCATCTCTGCTTGTGGTATTATTCCTTTTTTTAAAATTTAATTTTTATTTTAGTTATACATGACAGTACAGTATAATTTGGCTTATTTACATAATCATGGAAGATATCTTATTCTAATTAGGATCCCAGGCTTGTAGTTGTAGAGATGATGTAGAGATTCACTGTGGTGTATTCATATATGTATATAGGAAAGTTGTGTCTTTCCAATATACATATGAGAAAATATTATCACTGAGTATTCATGCAGCAAATGAAGTTGTTTTAGATGACTATCTTTCCTATTCCTTTTCCCCTCCCTTCCCTTCATTCACCTTTGTCTAATCTACTGAACTTCTCTTCTTTCCCTACCCCTTTGTTGTGTGTTAGCATCCACATATCAGAGAGAACATTCAACCTTGGTTTTGGGGAGGATTGGCTTATTTGGCTTAGCATAATAGTCTCCCAATCCATCTATTTGCCAGCAAATGTCATAAAGTCATTCTTCTTTATGGCTGAGTAATATTTCACAGTTTGTATATACCACATTTTCTTTATCCATTCATCTGTTGCAGGGTACCTAAGGTTGCTTCCATAAGCTTAGCTGTTGTGAATTGAACTGCTATAAATATTGATGTGGCTATGTCACTACAGTATGATCATTTTAAATGCTTTGGGTATATACTAAGGAGTGGGATAACTGGGTCAAATGTTGGTTCCATTCCATTGATTTTAATTCTTGTGTCTTGTTGAGGAAGTCAATCCTAAGCCAACATGATAGTGTTGGGCCTATCTTTTCTTCTAGTAAATGTAGGATTTCTGGTCTGATGTTTAGGATTTTGATCCTCTTTGAGTTTTCTGAAAGGTGAGAGATGGGGATTCAATTTCGCTATGCTACATATGGATTTTCAGTTTTCCCAGCACCATTTGTTGAAGAGGCTATCTTCTCTTTTAATGTATATTTATGGCACCTTTTTCCAGTATGAGATAACTGTATTTATGTGGGTTTTTTTCTGTGTCTTGTATTCTGTTCATTGGTCTTCATATCTGTTTGGGTACCAATTCCAAGCTGTTTTTGTTAGTATAGTTTTGTAGTATAATTTAAGGTCTCATATTGTGATACCTCCTGCTTCATTTTTTCTCACTAAGGATTGCTTTGGCTATTCTTAGCCTCTTATTTTTCCAAATGAATTTCATGACTACTTTGTCTATTTCTATGAAGAATATCATTGGAATTTTAATAGGAATTATGTTAAGTCTGTATACCACTTTTGGAAGAATGTCCATTTGGACAATATTAATTCTGCCTATTCAAGAACATTTTGAGAGCTTTCCATCTACTTAGGTCTTCTTCAATTTCTTTTTTTAGTTTTCTATAGTTTTCACCTTTTTTGTTAGATTGATTTCTGTTTTTATTTTTTTGAGGCTATTGAGAATGAGATAGTTTTCTTAATTTCTCTTTTAGCTGATTTATCATTTGTGTATAGGAATTCAATTGATTTATGGGTGTTAATTTTATATCCTGCTCTTTGCTTAATTCATATAGGAGTTCCAGGAGTTTACTGGTGGAGTTTTTTGAGTTTTCTAAATATAGAATCATGTTGTCTGCAAATAGGGATAGTTTGAGCTCTTCTTTTCCTATTCATATGCTTTCGATTTCTTTCTTCTAATAGCTCTTGCTAAAAAGTTTTCATCCCTATGTTGAAGAGAAGTGGTGAAAGAGGGAATCCTTGCTCTGTTCCCAGTTTTAGAGGGAATGCTTTAAATTTGTATTCATTTGGAATGATGTTGGTCTTGGATTTAACATATATAGCTTTTACAATGTTGAGGTATGTTCCTACTAACCCTAGTTATACTAGTGTTTTGAACATGAATGGATGCTGTATTTTGTCAATTTCTTTTTCTGCATCTGTCGAGATGATCATATGATTCCTATCTTAAAATCTATCGATGTGATGAATTAAATTTATTGGTTTCCATATGTTAATCCAATCTTGCATCTCTGAAATGAAATCCCCTTCATCATGGTGCACTATCTTTTTAATATGTTTTTGTATGTGATTTTTGTATTTTATTAAAAAATTTTGCATCTATGTTCAATGTTTTGTTTCCTTGATTGTGTCTTTGTCTGGTTTTGGTATCAGGGTGACACTAGCTAGCTTTATAGAATGAGTTTGGAAGAGGTCCTTCCTTTTCTATTTCATGGAATGATTTGAGGATGATTTGTGTTAATTCTTCTTTGAAGTTCTGGTAAAACTCAGTTGAAAATCTGTCTGGTCCTCAGCTTTTCTTTGTCAGTAGACTTTTAATGGCATCTTTGATTTCCTTGCTTGAAATTGATTTGTTTAGATTTTCTATGTCCTCCTGGTTTTATTTGGGTAGCTCATTTTGTCTCTAGAAATTTGTCAATGTCTTCAAGATTTTCTATTTCATTGGAATGTAAGTTTTCAAAATAGTTTCTGATTATTCTCTGTATTTGCGTGATGTCTATGGTGATGTTTCTTTTATCATAACAAATTTTATAAATTTGAGTTTTTTCCCTCTTTCTCTTGGTTAGTTAGCATGGCTAAGAGTTTGTCAATTTTATTTATTTTTTTCAAGAGAACCACTTTTTGTTGTGTTGATTTCTTGAAATTTTTTGTTTCAATTCATTGATTTTTCCTCTAATTTTAATTATTTTCTGTCTTCTGCTCTTTTTAGTGGTTATTTGTTCTTCTTTATCCAGGACCTAGAAATGTAATGTTATTTATTTGGTGACTTTCTTTCTTTTAAAGAAAAGAAAGTGCTACAAAATTTCCTCTTAGAGCCACCTTCATAGTGCTTCAGAGATTTTAATATATTGTGTCACTCTTCTCACTTACCTCTACATATTTTTAAATTTTATCCCTTATTTCTTCATTCAACATTCAGCAGTGAATTATTTAGTTTCCAAGTTTTAGAGTAGCTTCTATTTTTTATTATATCATAGATTTCTTTTTTAAAAAAATGGGATTACAGCTGGTAAAATTTAGAGGAAGCAAAAAGAATAAAGGAAATGGCATTCCATTCAAATGGTAGTGGATATTCGATTATTTTGTAGGAAAAAAATTTTGAGCTCCACCCCACTGCAGCAAAACTGAATTGCAAATCAGTTAAAAAGCCACATAAATGCAAAATACAAACCCACATAAAAACTGTTACATGTGAGCAGAAAGGCAGGAAGGACTTGAGAGAAAAATGTAAAAGATTATGAGTGAATTTATTTTTCCTTGTTGTATTTTCTGTAGTAAGCATGTATATTGTTGATTTTTAATTTCATTTCATTATGATCTGACAAAATGCAAGTTATTTTTGCTTTTTTTTTTTTTTTTGTATTTGCTAAGCGCTGCTTTGTGACCTAAGATGTGGTCTATTTTAGAAAATGTGTGCTGCGAAGAAGAAAATGTATTCAGTCATTGATGGATGAAATATTCTACATATGTTGGCTAAGATATTAATTGTATTGTTTATTTCTATAGCTTCTTTGTTTAATTTTTGTTTGGATGATCTATGCAGTTATGAGAGAGGTGTGTTAAAGACACCCAGCATTATTGTGTTGTGGTCTATTTGGTTGGTTCTTGAAATTGAGAAGGGTTTTTTGTTTGTTTTGTTTTATGTATGTAGGTGCTCCATTGTTTGGGACATAAATATTTATGATTGTTATATATTATTGATGTATAATTCCCTTAGTCAGTATAAAATTACCTTATTTGTCCCTTCTGATTAACTTTGGTTTGAAGTCCACTTTATCTGATATGAGGATAGAAACCCCTGATAGTTTCAAAGATCCTTGTGAGTGATATATTTTTTTTTTCCCATCCTTTTACCTTTCGTTTGTGTATGGCTTTGCCTACATGATGAATCTCTTGGAGACAGCATATGTTTGGGTCTTGTTTTTTAATCTAGTCTTCCAGTTTGTGTCTTTTGATTGATAAGTTTAGACCATTTACATTCAATGTTATTATTGAGAGTTCATTTTTATTCCCTGTCATTTTGATTTAACTCTGGTTTTTAATTTGCATTAGTTTCTCCATTGATTAACTATTCTTCTAGTGTGATTCCTCCCTTTGATTTGTTTTAATTGATTCTTCATGTAATATTTTATTTAGTATTTTTTTTTGTAGTGCAGGCTTTATAATTGTGAATTCTTTTAATTTTTGCTTATCACAGAAGGTTTATATTCTATCACCAAATATGAAGCTTACTTTTGCCAGATATAGTATTCTTAGTTGGCATTCATTTTTTTTTCAGAACTAGGTATATGTTTGGTATATTCCAAGACCTCCTAGCTTTTATGATCCCGATGAAGACACAGCTGACATACAGATTGGTTTCCCTCTAAATTTGACCTGTCATTTTTCTCTATTGGCTTTAAAAATTTTATCCTTATTCTATATATTGGGTACTTTCCTAATGACATGCCTTGGTGTAGGTCTGTTGTAATATTACATATTAAGAGTTTGGTAAGCCTCCTGTATTTGGCTTTCCATTTCATCCTTAAGGTTTGTGAAATATTCTGATATTATTTCATTGAAAAAATTGTTCATTCCTTTGGTTTTTATCTCTGAGCCTTAATCTATTCCAATAAATCTTAAATTTTGTCTTTTTATTTTATCCCACATTTATTGAAAGTTCTGTTGGTGTTCTCTTAATGACTTTTCTCCATGGTCAACTTTAATTTCCAAATTACACATTTTGTTTTCATTGCCTCAAAATCTCTCTTCCAAGTTGTCTAGTCTATTGATGATGCTTTCCATTAAGTTTTTAATTTGTTTTATTGATTCCTTCACTTTGAGAATTTCCAATTGATTCTTCTTCAGGATCTCTATCCTATTATTAAAGTGATCTTTGACTTCTTGGATTTTCTCTGTGATTTTGCTACTTACATCATCTTTTACCTCACAGATTAGTTTAACTATGAAATTTCTAAATTCCTTCTCTGAAGTTTACTCCATTGTGATATTATTGGATTTTGTTAGTGAAGAATTTTGATTTGTTTGGGATTGTTTATTCCTTTGCATTTTCTTGTAGTTTATATGTATTCCCCTGTATCAGTAAGGATTTGAGTGGCAGAGCTTCTACCCTATTAATTTATAGTGTTCCTAAGTTTTCTAGTACCACAAGTTTTAGGGGGAGTCAAATAATACAAACAACCAATGCAATCAATATTCAGCATTAAACTAAATATTTCTTATTTTGGTATCTACATGTTAAGCAGGACTATAAACAGACATGGTATGGCAGACAATTTTCAAAGGTAGGTATATTATATTTACTGAAGGGCATCCTATTTCAAAAAAGTAAAGAGAGACAATGCAGAGGAGATGTAGGATGTAATAATTGAGAGGGAGTATGAGAGAGAGAATAGTAGTGAAGAGTTAAAGGAAGAACAATAGAAAGAGAGAACAATAGAATTTGTCTGTCAATGAAAGAAAAGAAATGAATATAATCAAGGGAAATAGGAGAAAAACAATAAAACAAACAAACAAAAAACAATATAAAACAAAATCATGGTATACTAATCAAAAATCCGAGTCCCCAAAAGACAGATTAAAGAAAATAACTACCTTCAAGAAATGCTTAATATGGGGTAAAAATGGGAGCTCATAACCCACTTGAATCAAAGTGTGAAATATGATATATCAAGAATTATGTAATGTTTTGAACAGCCAACAATAAAAAAATTAAAAAAAAAAAAAGAAAATGAACTAGGGGTCAGGTGCGGTGGTGCAGGCCTATAATCCTAGCAACCTGGGAGGCTGAGGCAGGAGATCAGCCTCAGCAAGTTAGCAAAGCCCTAGCAACTTACTGAGACCCTGTCTCAAAATATAAAAAATGGCTGGGGACGTAGCTAATTGGAAAACCTTTTGGGTTGAATCCCCAGTACCAGAGGCAGGGGTGAGGGAAGAACTAAAATGAATTAGGAGATGATGGAGTCAAGACAAAGGGCTGGATTTGTTTGCCCTAAAGGTCCTCAACTGGCGTTCATGCAGGTGCAGGAGGCCAGACATAAAGCTCCTGGGACCCCCCACCCTCAAGGAGTCTCACAGCAGCAGAATTTAGATAACCTTTAAACTTCTTCTCCCTTTATGAGATGATATTGTTTTAGGACAGGAAATCATCATTAAATATTTGCTCTTCCTGGTTAAGCAATGAAGTGTAGCTGCCACCTGCCTCAGAGACATCCATGCACCTGTATAGGTTCTTAAGAAAGGGTAGGAGGATTCTGAAGCTGAATCAAGGACTACTGGGGACTTCATCGTAGGCTGCGCATAGATCTGGAGCCTCTATGAATCTGTAGAGATGACTAGCTGCCTGGAGCCCCCAAAGGGGTTGTTCTTAAATAAGAATCCCCCCCCCATTAACTCATTGTTCTAGTCTTAGAACTTCTCTGTAGGCTTGGAACCTTTCAAAATAAATCTTTCTGGGGAAAAAAAAAAAGAAATGCTTAAAATAAGAAGAGTGAGATAAATATATAAATTTACAAATGTCTATGGACCATTCATCACCCAAAAGTTTAAAAAAAAAAATCCTGGAGGAGGATCTTTATGAAAGATTAAAGGATTGTCTCCATTGCTATGGTTGAAAATTTGTTTATATATTTTATGTTAGTTCCCAATTGTCTTTCATTCTGTTTTTTTTTTTTTCTTGAGGTATGCATTATGCACAAGAGTAGAACTTGGGGATTGTCTGTTCCTTATTTTTGTGGAGCTCATCATTGTTTCTCACTTTCAGCTTCCCTTCTTGGCAGTATGAGATGGGGTGGGTTGGAGGGTGTTGTCTACTCCACTCACAACAAGGGGTCGCTGTAGAGTTCTGAGAAAGATGTTCCCAGAGGTGGAGCTCATAGAGGTGGGGTTTGGTTCTACTAGCCCCCAGTGCTATGTGAAATTATGTTTGGTGAAGCTTTTAATCAATACATCTCCAGAGTCCAGATGCTTCCTGTCTGCACTGGGTGACTGACTATTATCAGTTGACTCTCCCTTGAGTTCCACTCAAACATCAGCGGAGCCAGTCCTTTGCTGCTCTCTGCCTGCCAAAGCACACATTTACTACCCCAACCCCCATCAAGTCCCTAGTTGTCCCCAGTGGGTCCTGCCAACCATGAGATTCGGATTGTGAGAGATGTCCAGGATCTCTTGGTTCTGAATGTCTCCAATTTCCCTGGGTGCAACACTTTCTGTGCCTGAATTTCTCCCGGTTTTCTAATCACACTCTGCCAGGTCAGGTTTTCGGACCCAGCTGGAATTACACAGTTCTCAGAGTCTGGGTTTGGACCCACACCCACCGGCTTCCATAGCACAGTGGAAAAGGAGGGCGGCTAACCCTGCTCTCCACAGATCACTGGGAGACTGTAGCATGTCTTTCTCATGAAAACAGAGTGCAGTTCACCCACTGGATCAGCTCAATAATGTCCCCTGATCACTGTAGTCTCTGCTGCAAGACACATCTTATTGCCATCTGAAATGCAGGCTCTATAGTCTCTCTCTCTGAACTGCTCTTGGTGAATCTGCATCTGTATCTTCAGGTGGGTTTCTTCTTTATTTTATTTTTATTTTAAAAAATTTATTCTATCTAACCTTCTGTGTCTCTAGGCTGTTCTGAGAGTCCAGTATTAAATCCCAGTAGGATTTCTATCTCTTTATTACTGATCTCAAAGAGAAACTGTCCTCTTTCATGCTCCCAAGCCATGGAGCAGTTTAAAAAATATCCTTCTCTACTCCGCCATCTTGAACAAGTCAACATTCACTTCTTCACAAGACCCACAAAGAAGGATAGATGTCTTAGTACTTGTCTTTTCTTTTAGTATCTATTTATGACTCTTTTTATAAATCAGCCCAAATGTTTCTGGAATCCACTATATATCTAAAAGCACATGGCTTGTTGCAATGTGTCCTATACATTTTTTTTCCAACACTGTCTGAGAAATCTCTGGGTTCAGATTCAAAAGATGCCAGTGTTATTTTCTAGCTTACTGATTTATCTGTTCACTGTTTTTGTTTGTATTTTTTATGGAAGACCTATCAAAATGATGCATTACTCTCTTGCTTTCAGGTCTTACTTTGTTTTGATAGGCCAGCTGGTAATTTGAGCAGCAACTACCAGTTAAACAAAGCCAAGAAAGTGTTAGTCATTTCAGACTTTGTATTTACTAATTATTTATGAATATGTTTGAAGGTTGATAAATTATGGCTTAAAAACTTTTCTGGGATGACATACACAATTTTTTTATTTACTCTACTGGTAAATTAAGGATAAGTGTTAGACTGGGAAACACTATGAAAAGGACCAATCATGAGAGGAAATCACGCATATATATGTAACCAAGCAAAGTGGAAAAAACCATGAAACCAATTAGTCCAGTTGGCTAATGGTCTTCTTAATGAGTGATCTGTATTAGCTGCCCTGTTAGTGTAGGGAACATAATCTATATCAGATTGAACTTTCTCAATTACCTTGACTTGTTCTAACATGATACAATTTACTCAAGAAAACTGTGCTAACTCTGGTTTTATATTAAATATAATGTCAATGACAGCTTCTTGGGATTATGCTTAATAATGAGCACTATATCTGTGAATACCATATTTGCCAAAATATAGACAAGATGCACTCAAACCTATAGAAGATGTGTATCTATATTGTTCAAAAGTAACCCAGGTAAGTTACTTTACCTTCATTAATCAAGTTGACTCACTGGACATAATATAATAATTTATTAGTTGAATTATTAGAATATGTATTAATATCAGGTTTTAAAAATACTCAACTTCATTATGTTATGTGAAGAAAGTTCTGCAATTACAAAGAAAGCTAGAATCAAAATGAAATTCCACACCTTTGAGAACTTTCAAAGTTTATACCTGAATTTCAATATTGAAATTTCTCAAAATTAATCAGAATATATTAGAATATAATTATGTAGCAATTTTTATGGAGAAAGTTCAAATGCAAATATTGCCTCTTTGCTGAGTACAGAGATTGGTTAGTTAAGAGAACTGTAATTTAACTGAGAGTACTATGTTCTTACTAATTTATTCAAATTTATGTAATAATTATCTAACTAATTAGCTGGAAATACGACTTGTTCTATTATTCATTAAATGTAAAAATTCCTCCCAGAATAAAGGAGTTAAAATAAAAATTATTTAAATTCTCTAAAAATACTAATAGAAAGTAGTTAATACTACTAAATAAATAGCAGTAATTTACTTTAGAAAGAATTTTAGTTAAGCCAAATGAAAAATAAAGAAATAAATTGAATTCTACTATTGATTAGTTATTTAGAGGAAGGTCACTTTGATTAAAAGAAGCAAAGAATAATTTTAGCACTCTGTACTTATTTCCATAGAAATCATCAAATGTATTTGTCTTTCAATATTGAGATGATTATGGGTTACAAATTAAAACTATCAGACCATTATAATCTACCTTCAATTACTACTTTTATTTCTAAATATATGCCAGCAGCAATAAAGAAATAAATGAAATTCAACAATTAAAAATAAAAGTTCATAACATGAAGACAGCTTTCAGTCATTAATAATTCCATATTGAGAATTTTAACAGGAGAAAAAAAAGACACAGAATTGTGTACTTTCATTACAGTTATTGTATTTGATGTTTTTTTTTTCCTCTCATTTTTTCCTTTGGGTAAGAGGGAATGAACTCAGGGACACTGAGTTGACTGAGCCACATCCTCAGCCCCTTTTTTGTATTTTATTTAGATACAGGGTATCTCACTGAGTTGCTTGGTGCCTCGCTGTTTCTGAGGCTGGCTTTGAACTCTCAATCCTCCTGCCTCAGCCTCTGGAGCTGCTGGGATTATAAGCATGCACCACTGTGCCCAGCTAGACATTTTCTTAATTTATAAATATGTTAATTTTCATTATGTTTTGCATTAAGTCATATGACCAAATTGTTAAGAACTGTTAAATATAAACACAGAATCTATTATAACTGGCAAGTAGCAGAAACAGTGAGATTTGAAGTAAGATTTTCTGACTGTTTCTCATGATTTATCAAAAGATCAAGATACCCAAGTTCGACCATATACAAATATGTCCATTCTCTTCCCTCAGACCCAAATACCTGCCTAATGTAAACACTTAGTATATGTGTGCATTCTCCACAATGTCATATGATTGAAATCTCATGTAGTACCTGGCCTTTGGGTCTGTCTTTTATCACTCAGCATACAGTTTTGGTGATTCACCAGTATCATTACATGCTCCCGTAGCCCTTCCCTTTTGTTGCTAGGTAGAGTTGTGCTGAACAGTTGCACTAGAACTTGTTCATTCGTCCATTGTTTGATGGATATGTCCATTGTTTTTAGTTTTGGGTAATTTTGAGTAAAGCTGGTATTAAAATTGGCATAATGCCTTCTGTGGGACACTAAGGTTGGAATGTCCTTTCCCAAACTCATGTTGATATTTAATTGCAAATGTGAGGGGATTGGGAAGTGCAACATTTAAAAGATCACAAAATTCTTAGTGGATTCAGGCTATTATGACTGGAGTGGGTTAATTATCATGGGAGCAACTTTGTTATAAAATTGAGCGTGGCTTTCTCTAGCTTTCTCTTCTCCCCACCCCTTTGCTCTTTCACAGTTCTCTGGCCTTGTAATACTGAAAGTATCTGTTGTTCAGATTTGATCAGTTCTTATTTTCAAGCTTCTGGTTCACCCACTCTTCTGTCCTTCCATTTTTCCTGTTGAGCTTTTCTGTGAATTGATGCACATATCAGTTTGGTAAATGCACATATCAGTTCTAGAATAGCCATTAAAAATTATATCTATTGCTTTGTTAATTTTCATAGGCATATTTATAATTGCTCATTGAAACATTTTTACCATGGTTACTTTAAAATGTTTGTCAAAAAATTCCAAAATGTCTGTCATCTTTGAGTAATAATTTATTAATATGTCATTTAATAAAAAAAAAAGTTTGTATGAGCCCTCCCTGGTTCTGTTATTAGGTGATATTGTACTGAAGCCTGGGGAGAATGGGTCTTAACTATTCTGGTTTGCAGGGTTCTTTTCAGTCAGGTCTGGGAAGGGAAGGAGAGATTACCCTATTACTGCCAGATGCTGTTAGAATTCTGGATTCTCCACTTAGCCCCTGATGACAGCTGAGGGGGTGATTCATGTTATTGCTGGTGAGAAACTCCATTTTCCTACATGGTTTTCACCAACATTAATGAAGGAAGGTACTATACAGAAAGAAATATACAGCAAGTTACATAGCAGAAATTCACAGACACCACCTTGGCCATGAGATTTAGATATCTTCTTATATCTGGGGAGAGTGAATATGCAACTTTCTACTTATCCTTTGCTGGTGGGGGTGGTATTGAGTCCATAATAAAAATCTTCTGTGCTACTGGTCTACAGTAGAGTGGTCATTGTTCAAAATTTTCTGTCTTGCTAGTTTGCCCCATTTCCTGGTTCTTCGACTACAGAAAGTAGACTTTGGGTTGTTGTTGTTGTTTTCTCCTCCCTCTGTGCATATTTGTGTTCTGAGATTATTTAGCTCCAATTTTGGAATTTATGTAGCAAAAAAAAAAATAGCACAGGGAACACAGTTATGTTCCATTGACATTCCTTATATTCTGAGTCCTCTATACACTGTGTCTTCTTCCTTTCAACTTCCAAATTGTTATAGTTGCTTATGAAGTCTAGAGCTTTTAATCATACTTAGTGAGAGATAAAGGAAAAGCACATCTATTCCATTTTCCTAGAAGCAGAAGTTCATAGGGATTATTTTAAATCATATTAATTGAATCTCTTTTCACTGACACATACACACATGTATATATACAAATATACAAATAGAGACACATATCATATAGATGCAGTACTCAAATACTCAATTGCAATAGATTTACCAAAATATAATCATTTTTAAAACAAGCACATCTCCAGAAAAATATTTCCACTTTTCTAAACAATCCAAAGCAATATTCAGATTAGAAAATGGTAGAAAATGCTATTTTTTAATGAGTTCTGTTTTTTAATGACTGTGGAGCCCACCACTACTAATATAGTACATCATCTTAACTTTTATTTTGCCTTCTACTATTTTAGATAAAAAGACCATAAACTTTTAAAATAATCTTCACACATAAGCAAAAATCACTAAGTAGAAGTCAGTTAGCACAAATCATTGCAGGTTTTCTTTTTCCAATTTTGTATTTAGTGATTAATTTTCTGTTACTTTCTTGCATATATGTTGTGTTAGTTAACTTTTCATCACTGTGACTAAAATATCTGACAAGAACAACTTAGAGAAAAAGTTAATTTTGGGCTCAAAGTTTCAGAGGTTTAGTTTATGGCCAGCTGGTTCCATTATTCTGAGCCTGAGATGAGAGAAAGCATCATGGTGGAAGGGCTTGGTAGAGGAGGGCTGACCAGCTCATGACAACCTAGAAGCAGGGAGAAAGTGCAGATCCAGGGCCAAGATACCAAATCTCCAGGGACACAACCCCACTGACTTACTTCCTCTGACTCTGTCTCACCTGCCAACGGTAATCCATTTAGGTCTCATAATCTAGTTATTTCACCTTTGAACATTCCTGCATTGCTACATGAACTATTTGGGGCACATCTCATATCCAAACCATAACATATGTGGATAGCTTCTTTATATAACTCATTAATTAATGAACATTAGAGTTATAAACTATAGGCCAAAAAGGACCTTAGACATTCATACTTTTACAGACGAGAGAGTTAATACCCACAGAGGTCAAATTTTGAAAAATTGAGTAAATGGATTTATAATACTTAAATTAATGTTAGATTCAGTCTGGAAAGTAGCCCTCCAGATTACCCAGAATTTTTAATTTTATTTTTCGTTCGGTTTGCCTTAGGAAAAGAAATGCTTATTTTAAGAAATCTAGAAATCAATCTAAACTACATGTTATTAATTCATATTTTAAGAGCATCAAGTAGAGGCTTTTAAAATTTATCTTTCTGTCATAACTGCACAGGTGATGGCTGCACACAAATATTGCTTCCAATCACCAAGAAACACCTTTCATTTAGTGAGATCTGAGTTACACCCTCACAGATGGCCATGTGAGATCATGCACTGTCACATATAATTTTGCCTAACTTCAGTGTGAACCCATCCTTTCCTATAAAGCACTTCTTTCACCCTAATTGGGATTACCCTTCTCAGTTCATTATAAAAAAGATTAGCTTCTCACTTATCATTCATTATCTGCTAGAGGCAAGCCCAGAGGAACTAGTTTTTATTCATTTTTATTTCATTTTCCTGAGATTAGTTCTAGTATTTTACTATTAGCTGTTTGTAATGTTGGGATGATACATTAATAATGTTATAATTTTTCCTGTAATGAGGTGTAATGATGAAAGTATAAACAGTTCTTACTTTCCTGAAAATATTAGTTTGGACAACTGGGTTTCTGTTTTGAAAAGCTGCTTTCTTGGTTTGAAGTTGATGCCAAATTCCTTCCAGTTTTTTTTATCAGACCACCAGATAATACCCTAGCTTGGTTAATGTAATTTTCTTCCCCTTGTATTGTACATGTATGTTGCAGCATTTTTCAGACCATTCTAAATGATTTTTTTTGCAAGAAGCAGTATTTATAAATAAGATATATGGGTACATATATTTATTTAAGTAAAAATAGTCAACTTATTATATATAGTAATTATGTACAAGGTGTGCACTTAAGTTAAAATGTCTACTACATTGAACACTTTTGAACTATGTAAGTACTTTTATTAAGGTATTTGATTGACTTAACCAAAATTTCTTAAAATTTTAGAGTGTGTCAATAGATAAATGCAGATTCTTACATGTAGATGCATAAAAGTGAACTTAAATAAGATAAAAGCAATTTTTGGAGTGAGAGTTAAATGTGAATTGGGCTACAGATATATAATTAAGGAGCCAAATTACAAATCCACCCTCTTAATTCTCACATTTAATTATGATAATTGCAGTCTTATTGTAGAATAACTATTTCTTTTTAAAAAATAAACACCAGGCTATGGTATTTAGATTAGCAGAAATAGGAAGATATTTTTGGCTGTTAGGTTTAGAAACAACGTTTTATTCACTTTGGGATAGCTAAATCTACTGGGAAAAAAATGGAGCATGCATTGAAGGCTCTGGAAGAGCCTGAAGTAGTGGATGGCAACCAGAAATGTTTTGAGAATGAGGAAAGGACCTTGCATTCAGAAAATAGTAGGCATAATTTTCCCAATTTCTCTAAGTACTCTTAAGAGCTTTGGAGTTATATGTAACGTAAGCACAGGAAGGCATAAAAAGGTGCAGAGAAGAGGATAAATCCACTATGGGTACTGGGATACAAGTAATGTCATGGTGATGAATCCTTGTTATCTTAATAAAGAATCCAGTTATCTTTTTTGCCTTATACAATTCAGACTGGATGACAGAAAGTAGACATTTCAAAAACACCCAAAGTCAAAGACCAAAGAAAGACCCCCAGAGCTTTCTTTCTCTGTCCAAAAGATCAGGAGATGATCATACTATCCAGATAAAAATATGTGAAAATTAAATATGGTACCTCTGCCCAACACCACAGGGAGAAAACAGCAGCAGCAACAACAACAACAAAACACAACCTGCAGTTCAATTATGTCCCCTCCTTTCCCAAAATAAAGAGCAAATTACTTCTAAAGAACCTAGAGAACCTGGATTCCCTCCCTTACAAAGTTTTACCACGTGACCGCAACCCCAGCACAAGAGCCTGGCAAAGAGGAAGTTGTGGCAATTTGGGATTTTGTCCCCACAAGACAGCAGAAAGACAGCCTCCATACTACAATGTCAGCAGAAACCACCTTGGCAGCAGTGAGGCACCTCCTGCCTTTCCCATAGTGGTGGTGTCAGAGGAGGGTGAGTGACGATCAAGACGTGAACCAGACTACTGCTCAGAGAAATGCAGCCATTCTCCCACACTGTCATAGAGTCCATAAAGGAAGCAAAAATGAGGGGTCCTGACATGTCCAGAGTGAGATCACTGAAGGCAAAATGAAGAACCCCAAATCCCATTGACCCCCAGAAATGAAAAGGACCCCTTTCCTGGTCACAACTCAGATGAGACTAGGCAATCTGAACATGAATTCCACACTGGAGTGACACGGGATCCCACTTGCACACAGGCACAGTCAGAGGAAGCCTGCTGTGAAAGAAAGATACAGCATTATCCAGGAACTCAGACCAGAGCAGACCAAAGTTCAGGTTTTCAACAGAAAGTCACTCCTCAGACTATTAACCACTGAATGAAAAAAGACAAACTATCAATGACAACATTGCAAGGAATCAAAATTGAATTATCTGACAAAGGTTTTAGAACCGCATCATAGAAAGTCTTAAAAAATTTACAAAAGCACTTGAAACAAACAACAAAAAAAGGCAAAACAATTTTCAGAAAACAAATGAAGACACATGGATTTTTTTTTCTTAATAATTGAACAAATGTAAAACAAAACAAAACAAAAAAACAGACAAGCCAATCAGTATAGAAAAAAAGTTGAAACAACCCAATCTGAAGAACAGAGACAAAAATAAAAATGAAAACAGGAACAGAGCCTCAGGGACTTGATAAGTGAAATAGTAAAGATCAAATAAAGTTGTCACTAAAGGTCTAGATTGAGTTGAGAAAGTGAGTGAGAATAAGACATATTTGAAAACAATGTCGGCAATTTTCCAAATTTGGCAAAGTAAACCTACAAGTTCAAGAAGATGAGAAAATTCCTAACAGGATACCTCTGAAGGTTTCCATAAGTCACTCCTCTGCCATAAATAAATTTAAAAATAAATAAATAAATAAAATCACTCAAATTCCTGAAATTTAAAGAAAAAGAAAAAAAATCTTGAAAACAATGAGGGGCAAATCCTAGGGGTAGAAAAAAAATAGATTAAAAAAAAACCCAAAACCTCTAGATTTCACATTGGAAACCATGGAGGCCAAAAGGAAATGACACATTTTAAATGTGCTGAAGATGGGGAAATTGTGAATCTAGAATTGTAATTCACTGAAAATAGGCTTCCAGACTAAAGAGAAAATCAAAACATTCTCAGTCGTGGAGAAACTGAGAATTTGTCAATAGTAGATCTACCCTTAATAGTGTCTAAAGGGAGTTCTCAAAAGGAAAAAAAAAATAACAACAACAAATAATAAAAAGAGCAGTATTGGAACACCTACAGAAAGAAATGACAATGGAAAGAGGAAAACTATTAGTAAATACAGTAGAATTTTCTTCTTTAGAATTCCTAAATTATGTTTAGTGGTTAAAGCAATGTAAATGCAAAGAAAAACAGGAAGTACTGGATGAAAATGAAATACAATATATCAAAAATATGTAGAATAGAGGTAAAACAGTGCTCAAAGCACATTTACAGCTTACAATTGTAAATGCTTATATTGAAAAATTCTTCAATCAATAAGCTAAACACATCTCAAATAACCAGAGGAAATAAAAGAGCAAATAAATCTAAACAAAAGGATCAAAAGAAAGTCGAATTTACCTTTTTTAAAGTGTTATTTTTGATTTATAGATTCAGTACCTAACACCAACATAAATGTCTTTGAATATTATTAGATTATTGTTTATCTTTTTCATCCTAAAATATTTAGAAGTTTGCATCCTGGTATATCTTGCTGTCTCTCTGAAACTCTAGCCTTCCCTGCACAAGTTAATGCTTTTAAATCTACTCATATTTTAGAATAAAGCAGAGGCACCTGCCTCAGAGACTGCTGTATGTAGTTGTAGCATGTTTATAGAAAGTAGCTGGTTGTTAGGTATTTGGAATTCAAATGGCAAACAACTAGAAGGCTTTCCTTTAATGCAATAGTGGATTAGTTCCCAGAGCTGCCATAACAAATTACCAACAATTTGATGTCTTAAAACAACAGACATTTATTTTCTTTCAGTTTTGGATGCCAGAAGTACAAAATCAAGATGTTGTCAGGGATGCACTCCTTCTGAAGGCTCTAAAGAAGAATCGTGCCTCATCTTTTCTGAATTCTGGTAACTCTAAGCAATTCTTGATGTTTCTTGGCATAAGGTGTGTGACAGTGACCTCTGTGCTTCCCTCTTCACATGGCTTTCTTCTCTGTATTCTCCTGTTTTTATAAGGACATGTCACTGGAACTCAAGTTTATATTATCTTGAGATCCTTACCTCTGCAAAGGCTGTTTTTTTTTTTGTTTGTTTGTTTGTTTTCTTTTACAAATTAGAGCACATTCACAGATCAAGAGTGGACATGCCTTTGGAGAGGTCACCATTTCAACCACCATGAAACTGAAGTAAGTTAGGTTAGTTTTCTCCTTTTCTAAGGAGAAAAGTTTGCTTTGCAATTTGAGATTTGGTGACAAATACTCTTGCTGTATGATTTAGAGTGGAGTGGTTGACAGATTACATAAAGATCTTCGGTTCATCTCATTCTTCCCAGCCTTGCTTCTCAATTATGCTCTCTGTTGCACCTACAATCCTCAAGGATGAAGCTCTTTGGATGCTCTGCCACACCAGTTAGTATTTTGTCAGTGCCTTTCATTCCTGTGAATTTCATAGCCAGAGTTTCCTTCTCTGACAGTCAATATTTGCATTGGTCCATCTATTTTCTCCTCTCCAGAGAATTTCCAAAACCTGGTATTTATCAGTGGTTTCTCCCATTTTTTTGTTAGTAAATAATTATAGTTAAAATATATATTAACTGTCATTCATAGGAAATCTCAGAAATGAGAGATTAAAAATGCTTATTCTGTTTGATGTATCAACTTTCAAATTTCAGTGTTCTTCTTTATAAAATACTACTTAAAAATCACTTCTCAATATCATATGTATATGCATGGATTATATGCATTTCCCTCTTATTGTTTGAAGATTAAGTGAAATAGAATATGTGGAAAAATGTATACATGGTATGAAGTATTCAATAACTAACTATTGAAGAAAGTGAGTCTATACCCAGACAATGGAAGAATTAATAAATAATTTAAAAATTTATTAGAGCAAATATATTCACTTAAATTTAATAGGTTTTTAATTGTACTTTACTCAAAAATATAGATGTTAAAAATCAGAGAATATTTGCCTCCAAAGCACTAACTAATGCAAAGATTCTCTATTTTTAATCTCGACAGAATGTAATATAATTTCCTGGAACTTGTCAAAATATCATTTGTCATTTTCCATACTCCAACTTTGAAAGGCATATACATTAGTACATGAATATAATTTGTGCAGTACTCTTTTAAAATATTTTCATGAATTAATCAGTTTCAAAGTGTGTTTGTGCAGATCATACCACTTGATACTTAAAAATTCATGACTACAAGCTTGCTTTTGAAAGACAGCCATAATTTAGTGTTATGCTTGAATATATTCCATGGCATTCAAGAAATGTTGTTGATTATTTTAGAAATTAGGCAACTCAATTCCCCCTCAGGAAAAAAAATATCTGATTTTTTTGTTTACTGAAGTTAATTAAAGTGCAAAGTTATAATCTTCTCACTCTTTGCTAGACAGAAAGTGACTTAAATTCTGAGTAAGTATTAGTCATGCCAGAGCAATGAGAGTAATTATTGTCTTTTATTAACCAGTAGTTTTTGAAGTATAAGATCTTTGATAGATGAGAATATATTTTCTTTTATTCTGTATTCCTAACGACTACTACTCAACACAACACACAGTAAGCATTTAATAAATATGCATGATTATAATCACATTACTATCTTTTACAGTCAAATTTGAGTCAAGAGAATTGTGTGAAAATGTTTCCCACATGAATCAGTAAATCTAAGATCATACACACATATGAAATATTTCTAATCTAAGACTATCAACTATATTCTATATGTACGAGGTATTATTTAATTTTGAAATGGGCAACAGATATGTTCTCCATCATATTTCCATTTTAAAAGAAACAATAATCTGAGTATACATTATATGTATATGTATTGAATACATATTAGACTAAAAGAACCAAAAAAGAGACATAAGAGAGAAAAAGTCATCTTTCCCCTATGATATTAGACTGACACTTCCTTAGAGAGATGCAGGACTTGTCATGAGAAACAACTGAAGCATCTAACAATCCATTTAAATGGAATAAAGTAATCCTATTAAATGAATTAAGCTTACTATGAAAATATATCTCACATTTGGATATTTAGTAACATGGGACATATTTATGACTCATTCAGTTATAAGAATAGTTTAATACACACACACACACATATATAGTAATACCAACTCCATAATATATAAACATATGTATCTATCTGTACATATGTATGTATACATAATATATGTATCTACTTATCAATCTATATAACATATGAGCAAGCACAATATATGCTGAAATTAGTATAGAAAGTGTTTGTATTTTAAATAGTTTTCATAATCTATCCCTTCTTCACTTAATTCACATTATTTTTCAGACCAAGAAATATGAGCAAATACTATTCAAACAACTGATTCTAGATTTAATTGTTGAATGGGTGTAGTTAGGTTAATACAATTTTAAAAATTAAGGATGTTAAAGCAAATAAGAGTCATTTGCATGAACTTAGAAAAAATATTTTTATCCTGTGACAAACATTTTGTACTACTAAGTACTTACAGAATATATATTTGAATATACTATTCTGATAAAGGTACAATGGCATGGATGTTCTCATGAAAATACCTTCATGTAGGACGATTTTGATAGGACATTGTACTAGTCAGCTTCTCATTCCTCTGATCAAAATACCTGACCAACAACTTAGAGAATGAAAACTTTATTTGGGTCTTGGTGTTTCAGAGGTCTCAGTCCATGGTCAACCAAATCTATTGCTTTGGACCTGAGATGAGAGCAATATGGTTGAAGATGTTGCAGAGAATAACTGCTCAGTTCATGGCAACCAGGAATGTGGGGTGTGGGAAAGGGGTTAGGGACAGATGAAGTCCAAGGCTATACCCACAGTGACCTACCTTCTCCAAATAGACCCCACTGCCTATAGTTAACTCTGAATAGCCTATTCAACTATCTATGGATTAAACCATTTTCTGGAGTTACACATACACACACACACACACACACACACACACACACACATTTTCTGGATTAATTCACTGGTGAGGTCAGAGCTCTAATGATTGCCTAAAACCCCAACTCTGAACCTTGCTGCATTGGAAACCATGCTTTCCACACATGAGTTTTGGGGAACATTCTAGGTTCAAACCATAGCAGACATAAAATATCATTTCTATTGAACTTCCAAAATACATTTTCATAAAGAAATATGTAAAACAGACATTCACTAATCACCCACCAATACTATATACATCACTAATTCCCATGAGTACATGTTAGTCATGGGTAGAACACAGAGGCAGGATATATTAGACATGGATTATTGATCTGAAAAGAAAGAAGGTGCAAACATTTCCATTGAAAATTATTACTTTGATAGGAAAAGCTAGTAATTTTGCATTTTATTCCTCCAATGTAGCTTCTATCACCCTGACCCTGCCTATATCAAATTGACATATTGAAAGAATATTAGATACCACCCATAGTGGGATGGATGCATGGTATAACTGAGATTTGATTGAACCTCTCACTTTTTATTTCTAGAAAACTGTACAAAATATATGAAACTCTATTCAGGCAAACAAGAATGGCTAATTATCAGGAAGAACCTACAAAAGCCATACTCTTCTCAGTTAAGGTATATTTCCAATTGCAGTGCAGGAAGCATGATCACACAGAGAATACAACAATGCTGCTGAGTCAGGAAGGTGGGTTACAGGAAGACAGTTGGTGTGTCAGTAGTGAGAGAAGTTGTAGGACAGTGTTCCCAAGATGAGGAGGCTATAAACAAAGCAAGTTCAAATCTGAGTAACTGACCCTTTGAATCTTTGATGAATACTCAGTAGCATGTATGTAGACTTACACACTGTTAGTAGGGCCACATGAAGCCTGGGAACAGTAAGAAACATTGCTTGAAGTTTTCCGAAAGCTAAGAATCATTTCCTTTCTCAATAGCCAGCATATATTCCTTGCTAAGCAATTAAGGCACTTACTACATAATTTAGAAAAGCCATTTCTTCACATTGCAACTCAACCATTTATGGAGGAAAGACTACAATAAATTTGCTCTTTATAACAAAATTTGAATGGATTAAATCAAACCAACAGTAAATAACTGTCCAGCAGAACATAGTGTAAACTATTCAGATGGCAAGAAAACTCTAATACTCAATAATGTAAAATTCATAGCAACCAATCTAAAGTCATTAGAAATGCTAAAAGGCAGGAAAGTATGATCTAGAACAGGAGAAAAAACAGTTAATAGGAACCAATACAGAATTAAGGAAGAAGTAAAACATAAAAGAAAGATGTTAACTATATTCAAGTATTAAAGGAAATTTAAAAAGTGAAAGGAAAATTACAAGATTTTCAAGACATTTTCTAGAGTTGAAAATTAAATATCCAAAGTGGAAATTCTGAGGACAGAAACGTTGGAAGACCACATTTATTAATCATATCAATACCCATCATAAACAAAATCCTGAAAATTAGTGTTAAAGAAAAAAATACTTGACTGCAAATTATACAACAGAGACATAGTAACAAAAATATCATGGTGCTAGGTTTAAAAACAGGTACATGAATTAACTGAACAGAATTTGAGACAGAGAGACAAACGCACACAGCTATAGTCATCTGATTCTTGACAAAGGGACCAAAATATACATTGGAGAAAAGACAGTCTCTTTAGTAAATGGTGCTGGAAAAAATTGGATATTGCTATGTAGGAGAATGAAACCAGACGCCTATCTCTCTCCCTGCACAAAAGTCAACCCAAGATGGATCAGTGATCTAGGAATAAGATCAGAGACTTTGCAACATTTAGAATAAAAATAGGAGAAATACTTCAACATATAGGCATAGCCCTATACCTTCCTGAATAAGACTCCTATAGCTCAGTAAATCAAAGCAAGAACCAATAAATGGGATAACAACCAATTAAAAAGCTTTGAACATCCAATGAAACAATTAGCAGTACAAAGTGATGAATGCAAGAGAATCTTTGCCAGCTACTTTTCTGACAGAAGATTAAAATAATTAAGAATTTTGGGGAGGGGAGGGGAGGGGGGATAGTAGAGGATAGGAAAGGCAGCAGAACACAACAGACACTAGTATGGCAATATGTAAATCAATGGATGTGTAACTGATGTGATTCTGCAATCTGTATATGGGGTAAAAATGGGAGTTCATAACCCACTTGAATCAAAGTGTGAAATATGATATATCAAGAAATTTGTAATGTTTTGAACAACCAACAATAAAAAATTTAAAAAAAAGAATTTATAAAGAATTCAAAATGCTCAACATCAAAAACCAAATAATCCATCCAACAAATGGGTGGATGAACTGAACAAACATTTCTCTAATGAAGAAATTTAAAATAGCCAATATTTATGTGAAAAAAAGTGTTCAACATCTTTAGCCATAAGGAAATGCAAATCAAAACGACAGTAATATTCTAGCTCCAGTCAGAATTGCAGTCATCAAGAATACAAATAATAATTAATGCTGAGGGAGATGTGGACAAAAAAAATTACTTTTATACATGGTTTGAGAGAATGTAAATATAACTACTATGAAAATTGGTGTAGAGTTTTAGCAAAAAATAAAACTAAAAATAACCTCATGATCCAACTATCCCATTCCTTGGTATTTCTCCCAAAAACTAAAGTCAGCATAATTTAGGAATATATGCATATACATGTGTATCACCACAGAGTTCTGAAAATCCAAGTTATGGAATCAGCCTAGATGCCTGTCAACAGAAGAACGGAAAAAGAAAATGTGGCATATAAAAAAATAAAGCTTTATTCAACCATACAGAAGAATGGAATTATATTATTTGCAGGAAAATGGATGGAACTGGAGAGCATCACATGAAGTGAAATAAACCAGACACAGGAAGATAATTACTCTATTTTTCTCTCATATGTTGAAGCTAGATAGGAAAAAAAAACAGAAAGAAAAGAAAAAAACGGGATGTTATGAAAGTATAAGGGAAACCCTTAGGGTAGAGGTAGAGGAAAGAGCAGCAGGCGTCAAGAGGAAGGAAGGACAAGGGATGGTATTGGGAGTAATATTGACTAAATTATTATATATGCATGTATGAATATACACAATAAAATCCACCATTCTATATAGTTAATATGCACCAATAGGTACATTTTTTAAAAAGTACCTAAGGGAAAATGATATATATTTATCCAAAGACACTGTATAAAAGGCAGCCATCATGAAAAACATGTCATCCAAATGAAAACTGAGCAATATTTTTCAAGCAAGAAACACTTAAACTACAATTCAATTTTATAGAAGTTTCTTTTATGAAAGAAAGGTGCAGTAAAACTTCAAACACCAAAATCTGAGAGAATGCATTGTTAGGAATATTAAAGAGAATTCTTCAAGCAGAAGGGATAAAATCAGGTGGGAACTTGGAGTTAGGTTTTAAGAAAAATAAAAATGTAGAAATAATATGTAAATAAAGAATTTTTCACACTTCAAACTTTTATTTAAAATGATTGGTTAAAGCCAAGTAATCACATTATGGTATTTTTAACACGTGAATAAGTAAAATAATTGACAAAAGTAGCACAAACAGTGGGAGGGCACAAAGAGAGTATGTTGCTGACATGCTGGGTCAATGTTCAGTGATAGGGTAGAAGGTCTCCTGCCCCCATGGCTGCTTTGCTCCCCATGCCCAGATCAGATCCGTGGGACCCAAGTGACAGAGACCTAGTCAGCAGCGGCTGCCCTCTCAACATAGCAGGAAACAACTGCAGCTACAGGAATGGACCATGTCTGCATCTTTTCCCTTTTCTCTTTCTTGGTTCTCTTCCCTTTTTCTATGCTTTTCCTTCTTCCTTTCTTCTCTCATCATGGTTCTCCTTCAGCAACAACTTTAATAAAAAGGAAGGAAAGGTTGAAATAACTTTCAGTTTACAGCTAGCAGCTAGCAGCTAGGAGCAGCTCAGAGTGCTTGAAGAATCTACACTAGTTCAGGCCTGATAGGAACGCCTGCAGGATGGGATGCTCTGCTCTAGCGAGCTGTTAGTGAAACCACAAACTTAGCACTTGTGGTTAGCGCTGCCAAGCTGCCAGGCCAGAAACCCATAGCCAGGAGCTTCAGGCATGGAACTCCTAACTTAGAAACCCCCTCCCCTAGGGACAAAGACCCTTCCTGATGATAGCAATATTTAGAGCATCCTCATAGTGTGGTCACATTAGGCATAAGATGATGGGCTTATGGATATTCACTCACTTGTGTATGATTGATGGGATTGCCCCACTCAGACCCTATAACAATTATATGCATTCCAAAAATAAACTGAGCTACTGGATGATGACCTGAGGTGGGTTTCCAGCCAGATCTCTCACCAAAAAAAGAAAGGAAGGAAGGAAGGAAGGAAGGAAGGAAGGAAGGAAGGAAGGGGAAAAAAGAAAGAAAAAGAAAAAAAAGTCATATGACAGAAGACAACTACCTAAGCCCACAAGCAAGTTCCCAAAATAAGCACAGATTTACAGCTTACAATCTGAATGCTTAAAAAGTTTTTTTTTACTCTAAAAGAAGTCATAAAAAGGAAGAAAAAGGACAATAAATACAACAGACAGATACAAGATAAATACAAAAGTGGTAAATTTAAATCTAACAATATTGTTATGACATTTAATATTAAAAACAAAAGTGGAGATTATAGACTTAAAAACAATAACAATAATAACAAAACAAAAACAAAACAGAACAAAAAAAATAAACCTTCAACAGTATAGCTGTCTAAAAGAACTCCACTTTAAAGGCAAAAGCATAGGTAACAGAGAAGTAGAATAAGTCCCATTATATAAAATCTAATTATAATAAAGTAAAATTGCTAATAAAGTAAAATTATATGAAAATCAATAAATGTAATTCATCACATCAATAGACTTAAAGATAAGATATGATCATATGATCATCTCATATGATCATCTCAATAGATGCAGAAAAAGCATTCCACAAAAGACAGCACCCTTTCATGTTCAAAACACTAGAAAAACTAGGGATAACAGGAACATACCTCAATATCATAAAAGCTATCTATGCTAAGCTCCTGGCCAACATCATTCTAAATGCAGAAAAATTGAAAGCATTTCCTCTAAAAACTAAAGACAGTGATGCCCTCTTTCACCACTTCTATTTAATGTAGTTCTTAAATATCAATAGATTCTATTATTATTCACTCTCAGTTACTCCCAATGTTGGTGACTCAATTTTTTAAATTGAGTCAGAGCATAATATAATTTTGCCACTTTTTTCTTTGCTTTGATTCTGCTTTTATTGAATGAAGTATGTCATAAATATCATTAGTTCCAGTTTATAATATTGTCTTCTTTGTCCCCAATGATTTGAATTTACTTGTTTTGTCAATTATTTTAAGAAGGTTATTGAGATATAGAACTGCTTTTCTGAATTTATCTATCCCTTCTTTTAGTTCTACCAGGTTTTGCTTTAAAGCTTATAATTACGTACAGTATCTTAGATTGTTATGTCTCCTTGAGTTACTGATTTCTTTTTCTTATTTCTTCCTTTCATTTTATTTCTCTCTTGCCCTTTCTCTCTTTATGATTGAGCTACATCTCCAGCCATTTTTTTTTTTTTTTTTTT